>NC_064856.1:96544995-96774995 GCF_024139225.1 Suncus etruscus
CCAGCATCCCATATGATCCCCTAAGCCTGCCAGGAGCGATTTCTGAGGGTAGAGCCAGGAGTAACTCCTGAGTGCTGCTGGGTGTGACCCAAAAACAAAACAAACAACAACAAAACTATCATGGCCTGAGTCTGGGCAGAGCTCGGGCAAGCCCCTGCTGTCTGGTCAGGCTCAGCAGTGTCTGTGCTCTGGAAGGACTTCTGAGCCCGAAAGCCAGAGGCTGGGCTCATACACCTCATACACCTGGGTATCTTCTCACCCAGAGGCTGTGTGCGGTCCACAGCCTGGATGTCCATGAGGCCTGGCAGGTTGGACCGCACCAGGATGACATTGCCGCCAGTACCCTTGTCGGCACGGTGGATGCTGCGCGTCTGCCAATCTGTCCAGTAGATGTAGGAGCCAAGCAGAGTGAGGCCATAAGGGTGCTGCACTGGGGATACCAGCGTATGGCGATTGGCTCCATTCAGGTCTGCAGCCTCAATTCTCTATAGAAGAAGGAAAAGAATGTCAGGGGTGTCAGGGAGTATCAGGAATGACACGGGGGGGGGGGGGGTGCTATCAGTTATAAGAAATCCTGGGTGGGATCCAAACAGGCATCTCCCATCTTCCCAGACTGCAGGGAAGTGGCAGGAGCAGGAGGCTCACCTCGGTATGGGCATCAGCCCAGAGCAGCTGGGCACCGGCCTTGTCCACGGTCAGTCCATTGGGCCATCCGAGGTTGTTGCTGATGAGCACAGTCCGCTCAGAGCCATCCATTCCAGATCTCTCTAGCTTGGCGTGCTCCCCCCAGTCTGTCCAGTACATGAACCTGGGCCAGGGAGAATAAGCAGCAGATGGTTCCCATAGCTGCTGGAGTGTGCCATAAGTCTTAACACAATGCCCAACGAAGTTCAAGTCTTTGACGGTCAAAGAGGAGAGGTACAGATTGCTGGTTCAGTGTTTATTTTGTTTTGTTTTGCTTTGTTTTGTTTTTGGATAACACCTGGCAATGCTCAGGAGTTACTCCTGGCTCTGTGCTCAGAAGTCACTCCTGGCAGGCTCAAGGGACCTTATGGGATGCTGAAATTTGAACCGGGGTCAATCCTGTGTTGGCCGTGTGCAAGGCAATTGCTTTACTGCTGTGCTATTGTTCTGGCCCCCTGGTTCAGTGTTTTCAGATGTCTGTTAGGGGGAGAAGTTCTCAAGCTCTTTTTCACTCTAATGTGAGGACACTTGAAACTGTTAAACTGCTGGGCTGGATAGACAGTAATGAGGCAAGGTGCTGGCACTGCACACAGCTGACCCCAGTACCATCTCTGCCTTCCATGCAGCCAACTTTAGTACTCTTCTTAGCCTTACACACAGCCAGCCTCGGTACCCTATATGGTCCCAACCTCTCGTTTCCACCACCACCATCTCCCCAAAAAGGGAAAGACTCAACTGTGCATTAAAAATAATTGAGTTGTTCAATTTTGTTCTGTTTTTTCTTTTGGTCACACCTGGTGTTACTCAGGGGTTACTCCTAGCTCTGCATTAAGGAATTATAACTGGCATTGCTCAGGGGATGATATGGGATGCCAGGGATCAAACCCTGTTTGGCTGCATACAAGGCAAATGTCCTGCCTGCTGTACTATCACTCTGACCCTTTGTTTTGTAAAAAAAAATTTGTGACATTTTGCCTTTGCTTTTGTTCTATCTAATAAAAAGTTGAATATTTTATATAGATTTTAAGTCATTTAGGTAGTTTTTTCTGGATATTATTGCTTATTTCTGTATTTTGTGTTTGTTCTTGTTTTTTTGGGGCCACACTTAGTGGTGCTCAGGAGTTACTCCTGGCTCTGTGCTTAAAAATCACTCCTGGTAGGCTCGAGGGCCATATGGGTTGCCAGGGATCAAACTCGGGTTGGCCATGTGCAAGGAAAATGTGCTCCCCACTGTACTATGGCTCTGGACCCTCTTTCTGTATTTTATCTATTATTTTTTTCTTAAATTGTTAGGTTTTACTCCCCTTGTTATTAATAAAATTTCTTTTATTAAAGCCATTTTATTTTCGAAAGTTAAAGGTTTACAGATGTTTAGCAATAAGTTACCTTTTAATTTTGATTATAGTATTTTGATTTGGGGCCATACCCAGTGGTAGTCATGGGTCACTACTGGCTCTGCACTCAGGAATAACTCCTGGTGATGCTGGAGGGATCACATGGGATGCTGGAAATTGAATCTGGGTGGGCCTTGTGAAAAGCAAATGCCCTATTGTACCTGCTGTACTATCATTCCAGCCCCTCAAAAATATTATTCTCATGCACAATCTCAAGTGAGATTCCTCACTTAAGAAGGAAATAATTTATTTCACTATTAACTCTGTTTCACAGTTAAGGCCAGTTGGTTTAAATGTGCCCGATGTCATTTAGGTAGCTTTTTTCTGGATATTACTGCTTATTTTTGTATTTCTTCTTTTTTTTTTTTTTTTTTTTTTTTGGTTTTTGGGCCACACCCGGTGACGCTCAGGGGTTACTCCTGGCTATGCGCTCAGAAGTCGCTCCTGGCTTGGGGGACCATAGGGGACACCGGGGGATCGAACTGCGGTCCGTCCTAGGCTAGCGCAGGCACGGCAGGCACCTTACCTCTAGCGCCACCGCTCGGCCCAATATTTCTTCTTTTTTTGTTTTTGTTTTAGGCCACAACCAGCAGTGCTCAGGAGTTACTCCTGGCTCTGTGGATTTAAATGAGCCCAATGTGACAGATACAACTCACAAAGGGAAAAAGGACTTTAATCTTTTTTGTTTTGTTTTGTTGTTTTTTTGTCTCTTTTGTCACACCCAGCAGCACTGAGGGGTTACTCCTGGCTCCATGCTCAGAAATCACTCCTGGCAGGTTTGCGGGACCATTTGGGATGCCGGGATTCGAACTACCGTCCTTCTGCATGCAAGGCAAACACCCTACCTCCATGCTATTTCTTCGGTCCTGAGGATTTTAATCTTAACTTTAGGACTCTTGGCTTCTGGCCTCATCACGATCAAGCCATTAAAGAACAGCACAGGTATTCTCACCCATCATCCTGTTTTTCTCTCTCCATGACTCATCCTCCCCATATCACTGTCCATCCTGTTGCTGAGAGCCTGGTACTGGTACTCACCCCATCTCATGGTACAGAACGATGGCCCGAGGACTGTCAAGATTCTGCCACACCAACACTTTCCGCATGGACCCGTCCAGGTTGCCCACTTCAATCCGGTTGGTCCCAGTGTCTGTCCAATAGACTTTCCGGCCGATGGCATCCACGGCAAGCCCATCTGTGGTTTGCAGACCTGCAGGACATCAGGAGAGCACAATGGGGTCCTGCCTTCAAGCACAGGGCCAGCCCCTGCTCTGCAGGCTAATGTGGACCTAGGTTCAGGAGCAGGGCCCACCTGTAGTGATGAGGTCCTCATGGTGGGAGCCATCCAGACTGGCGCGGCTGATACGGTGCAGTGTGCTATCCGACCAGTACACTTTGCCTGCAAAGGAAAGGCTACTCAGCTTGGTCCAACATCTATCTCCCAGACAGACCCACATTGCTGCTCATGCTCTAGGTACCACTTGGGGGAAGAAATCAAGGGGAATGTAGAACTATCAAAATATTATTGGGGGGGCAGAGAGATAGGTGGAGGTAGGATGATTGCCTTGCATGCAGAAGGACAGTGGTTCAAACCCCGGCATCCCATAAGGTACCCCAAGCCTGACAGGTGCGATTTCTGAGCCTAGAGCCAGGAGTAATCCCTGAGTGCTGCCGGGTGTAACCCCCCCCCAAAAAAAAAACCAAAAATGGACCCAGAGAGATAGCACAGCGGTGTTTGCCTTGCAAGCAGCCGATCCAGGACCTAAGGTGGTTGGTTCGAATCCCAGTGTCCCATATGGTCCCCCATGCCTGCCAGGAGCTATTTCTGAGCAGACAGCCAGGAGTAACCCCTGAGCACCGCCAGGTGTGGCCCAAAAACCAAAACAAAAAAACAAACAAAAAAACAAAACCCAAAACAACAAAATAGTACTGAAGCCAGAGTGATAATAGTACAGAGGGTAGCACATTTGCCTTGCATATGGTCAACCCAGGTTTGATCCCCAGCATGCCATATGATCTCCAGAGTACAGCCAGGAGTGTTCCCTGAACACAGTCAGGAATAAGCACTGAACATTGCTATGTGACCCCCAAAATCAAATTAAAAAAGGATCGTTCTGGTGCCAGGAGATAGTTCAAAAGGTGGGGCACAGGACTTGTATACAAGGACCCCTGGGCTCAATTCTGGGTACTGCCTACTGGTCCTTCAAGCACTTTCAGGAGTGATCCCCAAGCACAGAGAGAGGAGTATTCCCTGAGCACCACGAGCTGTGGCCCAAAACCCAGCCCAAGCCCTCCCCCCTCAACACTCCTATAGATAAAAATAGGACAGTTTCCGTTAGAGAGAACGAAGATCTGCTCTGACAGCCAGATAGAATGTGCTGGAGAAGCTGGAACTGCTGCAGAAAGAACTGGAGGACCCAGATTCTGAGCAGGGCAAGAGTGGCAGGAAAGAAAGAACAGAGCATATTGAGCAGGGAGGGCAGGTGGGAAGGGGGTGCCCCTCCCACCTTCCTGAGGGTCCACTCCAACCGCAATAGTGTTCTTCATGGTCATGTTGATGGGCACCACCACGTCCGCAAAGTAAGGGATGTCCAAGGAGACCATGCGGATGTCGATCCTCCTGGCGAAGATGAGGAAACTGTTCATACCTGCCCAACGGGGAGAGAAAAGAGAGCATGGTCATGCTCACACAGCCACAGAAAGGACAACGATGACACAGGCCTGTATGACTCCCACCTGGCTCCATGGGCTGCTGAACCAGTGACTTAAGCCTCAGTTTTCTCCTTTGTAATATGGGGTCAATAATTGGGGAATTGAGGTCAGTCTGGACCTATCCAAATAGCACCTCTTTTTTAAAAGCATGAAAGCGAGGCTAAAGCCATACTACAGCGAGTGAAGAAGGTGATTGTGTTGCATGCAGCTGACCTGGGTTTGATTCTGCGGTATTCCATGTGTTCCCCTGAGCCCACCTGAAGTGATTCCTAAGTGCAGAGCCAGGTGTAAACCCTGATCACCCGAGTGTGGCCCCAAAACAAAAAAAAAATTAAAAAATAAAAATAGACAAAAATATTTCCAGCCTGGATTCTGGGAAAGTCCTGGACCAGAAAGTTCAGGTGTATTAGAGGTTAGTTACCCTAAGCTGTGAGTTACCACCCCCAGTTCCTCTCTTACTCAAATTCCCTAAAATTCAGGGTATCCCCAGAGAGACATACTGACCCTCCCATTCTGGTTGCCACATCAGTTGTGCCCTCACAACGTGCCACAACTAAGGGAATTACCACTGCTTTGAAGAAGTTTTGTTTTGTTTTGTTTTCAGTTGATACCAAGTTTGGGCAAATAGTAAGATGAATCTGAAGGACTTTGTGTACTAACAAAATAGTGTACTTGATTGTTTTGTGAAAGGGGCTTACACCTGGCCATGTTAGGGCTTACTCCGGGCTCTGTGGTCAGGGATCACCATGATGGGGTTCAGTGGACCATATGGGGTCCTGGGAATGGAACCCATGTAAGCATGTGCAAAGCAAATGCCTGACCCATTATTATCTCTCCAGCCCCAAGTAGCATATTTTTAATAACTCCCCAACAGAAGTGCCTCTTTTCCTAAACCCTAAAAACCAGACATAAATGATCTTTCACCCTTCCCATTCCCCTGGGCCTCTCCTCTTCACTGAGGTCTTTGTGTCTTCCTGAAGTTTTTAGAATCCCCAGTACTGCAAGGTCCTCTGCAGGGAAGGAAGAGTTCGAGGCTCAGACTCACCTGGGGAGCAGGTCTTGCCATCAGGCCTCAGGTTGATGCCTGTGGGGCAGGTACAGCTGAAGCCACTTGGATTGGGGGAGCGTAGGCACAGGTGGCTGCAGCCGCCATTCCCTGTAGAGCAGGGTGTGGACACTGGGCAGGGAGGAGGAGGAGGAAGAGGGAGTCAAAAAGTGGAGGAGGGTGAAATGCAACTTCCTGGGCTCGAGCCATAGCACAGCAGTAGAGCATTTGCCTTCCACACAGCCAAACAGGGATGGACCTGGGTTCAATTCCCGGCGTCCCACATGGTCCCCTCAAGCCAGGAGTGATTTCTGAGTGTAGAGCCAGGAATAACTCCTGAGCACCACTGGGTATGGCCCCAAAACAAAACAAAACAAAACAAAACAAAAATAATAAGTGGAGGAGGGCTAGAGCCATAGTACAGTGAAAAAGGTGCTTGTCCTACATGTAGCCAACCCGGGTTGAATCCCTAGCATCTCATATAGTCCCCCAACCCCACAAGGAGTCATCTCTGAGTGCAGAGCCAGAAGTCATCCCTGAACATCACTGGGTATGGTGGAAAAAAAACCACAAAAACAAAAGAAAAATAAGGTGGATGAGGGCATAAGCAGGCCTAGGAGATGCCAAGGCCTCCCAGGGTAGGGGGCTGCTTACCGGGGGGCCGCTGGCGGTGGAAGACATGAATGTCCATGAGGTTCTCCAAGTTCTCCTGCAGGGTCTCCCGGTCCAACCCTGTGAGCCTGTCGGCGCTCTGAATACTCTTGGTCTGCCAGTCGGTCCAATAGATGCGTTCTCCGTACAGGGTCAGCCCAAATGGGTGGGGGAGCTGGCTTCCGATCAGCACCTGCCAGCACCCCAACATTCATGTCACCACTACAAGGTCTGTTTTTCCAGGCCAATGTAGCACATTAGAATAGAACTCAGCCACTGCCTCCCGCTATGGTGCCTGCTGTAAAAATTCAGTTCTGAAACTTCCGGGTCTGGCTGGGCTGGGAGAGGGGTTAAGGTGCTTGCCTGGCCACTGTAGACCACAGTTTGATCCCTGGCACCCCATATGGTCTTTGAGCACCACCAGAAGTAAACCTAACCCCTCTCTCACTCTCAGCACAGAGCTGAGAGTAGCCCCAAGCACTCCTGGGTATGGGCAAAAAAACAAAAACAAAAAACCCTCTTCTTCTGGTCTTCAAGCTGAGATAAGAAGACCACAGGGCCTGGCTCCCAGGGTTGGGTGATGATAATAAAATATCATATATTATTTAAACAATTTCACACATGTATCTCTGCACATGTCCCCAAGTAATTGCCTAAGGAAAAGCAGGAAGAAATAGTACAGTGCTTAGGGCACTTGCTTTGCATACAGCTGATCCAAGTTTGTTGCCCAGTACCCCTAATGGTCCTTCAAGCCCCACCAGAAGTGACCCTTAAGTGAAGAGCCAAGTGTAAGCACTGAGCACTACTGCCAGCTGTGGTCCAAAATCAAAACTAACCAAACAGAGACCAGAGTGGTGGCGCAGAGGTATGGCATTTGCCTTACACATGACCAGTCCAGGACGGACCTTGGTTCGATCCCTGACATCACATATGGTCCCCTGAGCCAGGATCGATTTCTGAGTGCATAGCCAGGAGTAATCCCTGACGTCATCGGATGTGACCCAAAAACCAAAACCAAACAAACAAACAAAAAAAACCCTAACCAAACAAAAAACAAAAGGAAAAGAGGCAGCTTTATCGTAAACAACCCCTAAAGCTGGCCAGAGTAATAGCACAGCAGATAGGTATTTGCCTTGCACATGGCAGACCCAGGTTCTATCCCTGGCATCCATATGGTTCCCTGCACTCACCAAGAGTGATTCCTGAACACAGAGCCAGGAGTAACCCCTGAGCACCATGAGGAGTGGCCCGCCAAAAAACAAAACAAAACAAACAAAATCCCCTGAAGCCTGAGCCACATAACATATTACCACAAGAGACAAACCCACATCTATGCCCAGGATGAGAAATTCAACTCAGACTGGAATTCACCGTGTCTGTGCTCCTGTTCCCCAAACAGTCTGAGGCTAGTCACAAGGAAATAATAGCAGGCAATTCTGGGGATACCTGGTAAACCAGCATTAGTTATCCTTTTTCACCTTGAGTATGGCACCTAAAGCCAAAATTTGAACCAGGGTACAGCCATATGCTAGACAAGTGTGATTTACAATTTTTGTACAATCTTTCCTGCTCCATTGTTGTTTTGTTTGTTTATGATTTTGGGCCATACTCGGCAGCACTCAGGGATTACTTCTGGCTTTGTGCTCAGAAGTTGCTCCTGGCAGGCTTGGGGAACCATATGGGATCCTGGGGATGGAACCCGGGTCCGTCATGGGTCAGCTATATGCAAGGCATATGCCCTACCACTGTGCTATCTCTCCTCCATTGCTGGCTCTTTTGAGGATTCTTTCTGAACATTTGAAATTATATTAATTTGATAAAACCAAGAGAGATATCATCGACCCAGCTGCAATTCTCAATCAGGGTTGGTTGAGATAGTTATTAGAAGTCTGTGCTCTTCACTCCCCACCTCCCAAATCCATACAAATTTCTCATCGCCTTTTGGCCTCAAAGTGGAGGCTGGCCACAACTTCCAAGAATCACACATACCACCTACCCAATCACCCCTGTCTCAACAATTCCCAGCTCCTTCCTCTAAGTTGCCAGGCAAGGAGGGCAGTATGGAGGAAGAGTCAGCACCCCCTTACCTTCCTCTTGCTGCCATCCAGCCCTGCGAATTCAATGGTCTTCATGCCTGCGTCAGCCCAGTACAGCCGCTGTGAGCCATAGTCGATGGCTAAGCCGTTGGGCCAGGTCAGATTGGAGGAGATGATGACCTGGCGGTCTGAGGCATCCATACCAGCTCGCTCAATCTTAGGGCTGGCACCCCAGTCAGTCCAGTACATGTACCTGAGCATAAGCAAGGGAGAATCTTAATAACTGGCAGGGATTCAGGATACTTAGCATTGCAGAGACTTGCTTGTTTTCAAGTCTGTGTTCTATCTTGAATCTCTCTCTCTCTTACTCTCTCTCTTTCTTTTGTGTTCTATCTTAAACCTCTCTTTTTCAAGTCTGTATTCTATCTTGAATCCCCCTCATTTTTCTTTAAGAAACTGTGGTTTCCAATTCTTTTGCAAAAGGGTATCATGCACATCACTTCCCTTCCTTTCTTTCAGTTCCCTGTTCTTGTCCTGACACATTTGAAAGGACTCTGTAGAGTGGCCACTCTCTGCTGTGATTTTTCAGCTGCAATGGCTTCACGAGGGTTCCAGTAAAAACTGTTCCTTCCCACCATCTCCAGGATCCCCTTTACTATATCTGGGGCTGGAGGCAGGATTTGGCTTACCCGCCCATGGGCTCCACCACGATGTCCCGGGGCCTATCGAGGCTCTCCCAGATGAGCACTGTCCTCATGCTACCATCTGTGTTGGCCACTTCAATCCGGTCTGTCCCTAGAGGAAAGCAGGGGTCAGAATATTAACTCTAGTCGTTCACCTGACTTCCCAAGCCCAGCTCAGAGCTGGTCAAACTGTCAGTGCTCTAAAACTTGTTTTGTTTTTTTTGTTTTGGTTTTTGGGCCACACCCAGCGATGCTCAGGGGTTACTCCCGGCTCTGCATTCAGAAATCTCTCTTGGCAGGCTCAGGGGACCATATGGAACCCAGGGATCGAATCCTGGGTCAGCCACATGCAAAGTAAATGCCCTACCACTCTGTTATTACTCCAGCCTTCAAGAACTATTTTGTCTTTGTAGGACTGAAACCAAACTACAATCATGTTTGTAATCAAGGTGTTTAAAAAAAGAAATAAAAAATATTTTCACACTTTAAAAAAAATAAAGAACTATTTTGTGGTAGACCTGTGTGGAATATTCAGTTTTTGTTTTGTTTTTGGGCCATACCTGGCAATGCTCAGAGGTTATTCCTGTCTCTGCACTCAGGAGTCACTCCTGGCAGTGCTTGACAGGAAAGCATATGCAAAAGCATCAGGAGCACTTGTTAGAATACAGATGTTAGAATACAGCCTAACCACCAAGATGTTGTTCAGTAGGTTCGAGGAAAACCCAAGAAGTCATAATTCTTTTTCATGTTTGTTTTGTTTTGGCCACACCAGGCTGTGTCCAGGGCTTGCTCCCAGCTCTGCTCTGAGGAATTATTCCTAGAGGGCTCAGGAGACCATAAGGAGGTGCTGGGATAGAACCTGGATCGGCCACATGCAATGCAAGTGCCTTACCCACTGTATTATCTCTCTCTGACCCCAAGCGGTCACATTTCTAACAAGTTCCCAGATATAGCTATTGTGTGGTCCAGGTGCTACACTTTGAGTAAAGGCCTTCCCCAGCCTCCCTGGCTCACAGAAAGAAATCAATTTTACCAGGACAGGGACAGAAAGAAGACCATGAGTCACCGCTTCCTTATAATGCCTTAAAACATTCTCAAACATAAGCCATTGAATTGATAAACACCAAGCCTTCAGCTACCACCTTCCACATGCTCTGCAGCACCCTGTTGACCTGCCCAAGAAAGGAGCAGTCTTGGGAAAAGCACTGACCCCCTTCTACCTGAGGCCAGGACCTCAAATGCAAGGAACACCAGAAGGCTGGTGCAACGGTGCCTTGCACATACCTGCGTCCGTCCAGTAGAGCTTATTGGTAACCCAATCGATGGCTAGGCCAGCAGGGCTCTCCAAACTGGTGTCCACCACCACCTGGGCAGGAAGCAAAGCCATGTTAGCACCTAGAGTCATGCCCAACTGCAGGTGTCACTCACAGGTTGGCAAAGGCATGGGAGGTGGGGGACAGGCCCCAGCACCCCAGCTGGGCCATACCTCCTGTCTGGTTCCATCCCATTTGGCCCTGCTGATGGTGTCAGTGCTGACGTCCGTCCAGTACACATGGTCGTCCCGGGAGTCCCAGTCGAGGGCCACAGCACTGCGCACGTCAGCCAGTGGGATGACGTCGTCGGACAGGTCCTCGGTGTCGAAGCTGATCCGACGGATGTCCATCCTTCGGGCAAAAAGCAGGAACTTGTCAAGACCTGATCAAAGGCCGAAAGGGTCTCCTTTTAATGCTCTAAATCCGGCAACAGGGACAGACACAGACGCTTGCCGGCGGGACTTCCGGCTTAGTCACATCTCTGGGACCTATTGCTCCCTTCTTTGCACTTTGGGATTAAGCCCCAGAGTTCCCCTCAAACCCCAGACTGGGTCAGTGGAGCAGGCAAATCAGGTTTTATTTTGATTGTTTTGCTTTTGGATCACACCCAGCGGTGCTCAGGCTTTACTCCTGCTAGGATCCCTACTATATGGGATCCTGAGGGATTGAACCCAGGTTGGCTATATGCAAGGCAAGTATCATATCTTCTATACTATTGCTCCAGCCTTTGCTTTTGGTAACTCAATCGATGGACAATCGATGCTTGTTTGTTTGTTTTGTTGTTATACCCAGTGATTCCTGGCTCTGTACTCAGGAATTACTCCTGGGGTACTCAAAGGACCATATAGGATACTGGGGATCAAACTTGGGTTGGTCATATACAAGATAAATTCCCTCTCTGCTATATAATCTCCAGCCTCTACAATCAGGTTTGAGGGTCCCACGGAAACACTGTCCATCTAGTGTCCAGAGGGGCAACCTCTTTAAACGGGTGCATCTCCACTTTCCTCAGTTCTCCAGCTTATTCTATCTCATGCCATTGTGGGATCATCCCATGCCAACTTTCTGACCTTAGGGCTTCTGCTGTACACTCCCTGTCACCCCTCATCCTTAGAGACACTCCTCTCTGTGCCAACAAGACTTGTCTTTTCAGAGTGTATAGAAAAGGAAACTCCTCACTCTGAGTTGTGCTTCTTAGCCTCACAGTCATCCTGCTGTGGCTCATTCTATTATTACTATTTCATTCTTTTGTTTATGCTTTTGGGCCACATCTAGTGGTGCTCGAGGCTAACCTCTAGCTCTGCACTCAGGAATTACTCCTGGTAGGCTCAGGGGATCATGCATGGTGCTGGGAATTAAACCTAGGGGGAACACATTTTAGACAAGCACCCTCCCTGCTGTAGCATCACTCTGACCCAATCATGCTATTATTATTATAATAATGATGAAAGCATCATTATTGATTTTGGGGACATGCCCAGCAATGTTCAAGGCTTGTTCTTGGCTCTTCACTCAGGAATCACTCCTGGGGCTCAATGGGACTATATGGGGTCCTGGGGATAGAGTCCAAGGATGGCCACATGCAAAGTAAGTGCTCTAACTGCTTTGCTCTCTCTCTGGCCCTTGACTCATTTTATTCTTACTCCCCTTTTCTAGATGAGCAATGCCGAGCTGACAAAGGTCAAGGAGCTGGCCCAGCTTCCCTTGGCTATAAAGGATCAGAGCACTTGAACTTGGGGCCAACCACAACAAGAAGCTCGTGGTCATATCTATTTTCTCCCTGTTAGTTTTTCTCTACCCCTCACCCCTCTTGGCTTGCTGCAGGATTTCCCAGCCTACTTTCCTGCCTGGCAAAGCACTTCTTGTCTAGTTTTACTAATCCTTTTCTTTTAACCTTGGGGACAGCCTATGGCAGGGGAGGGGAAGTTTACTACTGTGAAGGGTCCCTGGATATTTATGACTTCATTTTGGTTCTATCAGTTGATTAGAAGCTCATGTGTCTGTCAGGTGCCATGATGATAAAACCACATGATTTCATGGGCTTCATAAAGTTTAGAAGCCAGATAGTCCCTACTTCTCCTGAGGAGAAGCTCTGGAGACACTTGTTGCATCTGACAATAAGGGAAAAGCTGGGCACCAAGAATGGAGAGAAATGGATGTGGAGTCAATGGGTGCAGGCTGAATACTGCCCCTTCTCACTGTCTGCAAAGAGCTCAGTAGAAATCTGAGCTAGGGGGGCCAGAGCAATAGCACAGAAGTAGGGCATTTTTGCCTTGCATGAGGCCAACCCAGGATAGACTGGGTTTGATTCCCAGCATTCCATATGGTACCCTGAGCCTGCCAGGAGCAATTTCTGAGCTCAGAGCCAGGAGTAAGCCGAGTGCCACTGAATGTGACTCCCCCCCCCCAAATAAAACAAAAAATAAAAAATTAAAATAAAAAAAATCTGAGTTAGGCCAGGGAGACAGTGTAAGGTTAAGGCCTTAAACCCAGATAACTCAGGGTGGTGGAGCAATAGCATAGCGAGTGAGGCATTTGCTTTGCACATGGCTTTCTTGACTTTAATCTCTCTCACCCCCATCTGGCCCCTGGTAGTATTTGGGGGACCCATATGTGGTGCTAAGGATCAAATCAAAGTCAGCCACATGTCAGGTGAGCGATTTAAACACTGCACCATCTCTCCAAAGACCTTTCCTTTTGTGTATTGGTTTGGTTTCTTTGGAACCATCCAGTGATGTTCACGGATTACTCCTGGCTCTGAACTCAGAAATAGCTCCTGAGTTGATGGTGCTCAGGGGACCTTAAGGGATGCTGAGGATAAAACACAGCTTGGCCACACGCAAGGCAAATGCTCTACCCACTATGCTATCGCTCCAGCCTCTGGAGACTTTAACTATCAGGGATTGAAACCAGGCAAGGCAAATGCTGGACCACTGAGCCACCTCTAGGCCTATGGGCCTTCAGTCTCTTACATTCTTCCTCTTAGGAGCTACCATACAGAACCCGACTCCCCAATCCCCTCCAAGATGTCCCCCCAAGTCCTACCCCTTGTTCTTTCCACCCATGAAAGCTACAGCCCCAGACCCACTTACTCTGGGCACAGGCGTGACTGCTGATCTTGCGGAAGCCCGTGGGGCAGGCACAGGTGTAGTTCTGGCCACTGGGAAGGCACAGATGTGTGCAGCCTCCATTGTTGTCCCCACAGCGGTTCTTCCCTGCTCAGAGTCAGAGCAAGAGAGGAACATAAGACAGCAGGTCTTTAACGGGAGTCCTCTGGGTAACATCTCCTGGGGCCACGGGGGCTTCAGGTAAAAACTACATAATGGGGGGCATGGAATAAGACTAGGGGCCAACCAGTAAAACAGGGGCACAGGAAGGAAACCAGGTAGGGGGGTGAAGGTGGGAAAAAGGTTGATAAATGCTGAAATTAAGATTCAAGGTTCAGGGACCGGAGAGATAGCATGGAGGTAAGGCATTTGCCTTGCATGCAGAAGGCATGCACCCGGCATTCCATATGGTCCCCTGAGCCTGACAGGAGTGATTTCTGAGCGTAAAGCCAGGAGTAACCCCTGAGCACTGCCGGGTGTGACCCAAAAGCCAAAACCAAACAAACAAACAAACAAAAAAGATTCAAGGTTGAGGGACTGGAGACCTGCACATCAGATAGAGCATTTGTATGCGGTTTGATCCTCAGCATCCCATATGGTCACCTGAACTTGTCAGGAGTAAGTTCTTGTTTTTTTCTTGATTCTTTTTGTTTGTTTGTTTGTGGGCCACACCTGGCAGTGCTCAGGGGTTCCACCTGGCTCTGCCCTCAGAAATCACTCCTGGAAGGCTCCAGGGGCCATATGGTCAAGGACAAGGCAAACACTCTACCTGCTGTGCTATTACTCTGGCCAAACCAGAAGTAACCCCTGAGGATGGCCAGATGTGGCCCCAAAACCAAAACTAAACAAACAAAACGAAAAATAAATTTAAAGTTGACAAAGCCCGGGCCTGAGAGATAGCATGGAGGTAGGGCATTTGCTTTGCATGCAGAGGGATGGTGGTTTGAATCCTGGCACCCCATATGGTCCCTGAGCCTTCCAGGAGCGATTTCTGAGCATAAAGCCAAGAGTAACCCCTGAGTGCTGCCGAGTGTGACCCAAAAACCAAAAAAAAAAAAAAAAAAAAAAAAAAAAGTTGACAAAGTCCAAGGATAATGAGTAATGAGTTGTGATTAGCTTCAGTCTGGACTCCCAGATTAAAGAGGGATTTTGCCCAATTTTATATCTACCCCAGCTAGGAGCACAGAAAGAAAATACCGGCCTCAGAGGAGAGACCCCCATCAATTTTACATACATTTCATGGGGACTGGCAAGAGAAATGAGCTCTTTGGGAGTTCTGAGATTGCTACACGCTAAGTGACCAGCAGAGGGCAAAGTGCGTCCACGTCATCGCCAACTTCAAATTTCCCCATCCTAAAACCACCATCATCCAAATGCCAGGTTTGAAGAGGCCAGGAAGTTCACAGGGGATGGGAGGCAGTTATTTTTTACCTGCAGGCTGGCGCTGAGGGTGCAAGGTATGGATGTCCATGGGGAAATGGAGCTTGTTACGAATGATCTCCTGGTTCTTGCCAGTAAATTTGTTGGCACTATTAATGCTCTTGGTGTGCCAGTCTGTCCAGTATAAGCTGTCTTCAAACACTGTGATGGCAAAGGGGTGCGGGAGGCCTGGGGAAAAATTCAGAAAGAGCTCAGTCCAGCTGGCCTGCCCCAGCTGCTGGATCCAAGCCTGGCAGTGGCTCAAATCTCACCCTTGGCCAAGGCAGCAGGGGGTGGGGTGAGGGTAAACAAAATGAAAGATGAAGGAGGAAGAGCCTCACCCTGGCTAATGACAGCCTTTCGGTGACTCCCGTCCAGATTGGCCCTCTCGATAACGTGGTGCTTGGCATCCACCCAGTACATGCGGTGCCCGGCATAGTCAATGGTGAGACCATTGGGCCAGAAGAGATGAGTATCGGCGATGATGCGGCGCCTGGAGCCATCCATGCTGGAGGCCTCGATGCGGGGCGTGTTGCCCCAATCTGTCCAGTAGATGGTCCTAGCAAGAGAGGAAAGGAAACTGAGGCAGGCCAAGGAGAATCGAGTAGGTGATAAGGATAGAAATTGGGCAGGGGCCTTCTATCTAATTAACACTCTAGTACCTGGAGTATCTCCAGGAATTTATTCATCGAACACATTTTATTTATTTAACACATCTGGGGCTGGAGAGATAGCATGGAGGTAGGGCATTTGCCTTGCATGCAGAAGGATGGTGGTTCGAATCCCAGCATCCCACATGGTCCCCTGAGCCTGCTAGGAGTGATTTCTGAGCATAGAGCCAGGAGTAACCCCTGAGTGCTGCTGGGTGTGACCCAAAAACCAAAAAAAAAAAAAAAAAATTTTGAGGCGGGAGAGATAGCATGAAGGTAAGGCCTTTGCCTTACATGCAGAAAGTCGGTGGTTCGAATCCCGGCATCCCATATGGTCCCCTGAGCCTGCCAGGAGTAATTTCTGAGCGTAGGGCCAGAAGTAACCCATGAGCGCTGCCGGGTGTGATCCAAAAACAACAACAAAAAATTATTTAACACATCTAATGGGGTATCTGTACATGTCTGGGTAGGATGTGGACTCTGCAGTATAGATACATACATTCACACTCAGGATTTTTCTATTTTTTTTCCTCTTTTTTTGATCACACCTGGTTGTGCTCAGTATTTACTCCTGGTTCTGCATTCAGGAATCATTCCTGGCAGTGCTCAGGGGATTACATGGAGTACCAAGAAATCACATCTGAGTTGGCCACATGCAAAGAAAGGGCCCCACCTCCAGTACTACTGTGACTCCAAGCCTCATACACAATTCCTAAAACAGCTGACCACAATTATAGAGTTTTTGATGACAAACCCCTTAATTGAATGCACTGATTTATTTTGTTTGTTTCTGAACCACACACCCAGCGGTGCTAGGGGTTACTCCTGGCTCTGAACTCAGAAATCCCTCCTGGCAGGCTTGGGGAACCATAGAGGATGCTAGGGATCAAACCCAGGTCCTTCTGGGTTGGCAGTGTGCAAAGCAAACGTCCTACCACTCTGCTATAACTCGCCTTGCCTATGGTTGATCCAGGTTCAATCCCTAGCACCACATATGGTCCCCTGAACCCAGCCAGGAATGATCCCTGTGTACAAACTTAGGAGAAAATCATGAGTACCTACATAGAGGTATGTACCCTCTCCAAATAAATAAACCAAATTAAAATTTTAGTTTTGTTGATGTTATTTTTTTAGTTGTTTTTGGTCATACCCAGAAGTGCTAGGGATCACTCCTGGTGATGCCTGGGGCCTAAAGGTCATGCAGGGGAACTGAACAGGGTCAGTCACATGCAAGGCAAATCTTAGCCCATATACAGTCTCTCCAGCCTCCAAAAGCAAATCCCCAAAAAGGTTTCTACTTCAGGACACTTTCTTCTAATATGAATTACTATTTGGGCTCTAGAATGTGGCTTGGTGACAGAGCACTGGTTTTGTAGGCATAAAGCCAAGCATTGATTGCTGGCATTACCCCACATGCCAATGTGAGCTGGGTATTATAGCCCTCAGGGTGCCCTGTCTTACAATAAAAAGCACACAGACCATGGTGTGTGTGTGAGTTTCACAAACAAGTGTCTGATTCCTGGAATCCAAGTAACAACAAAGGGGAGGAAGGAAAGGTACTAACTGCTGTTACTTGTTAATCAGCTCAATCATATGTGCTAATAATAAAACTATCAAATACCTGTAAATTAAATGATCTAATTGTATTAAGCCACTTAAAATGCATTTCATTTAGGGTCAGAAAGTCCAAACTTGTAGTTATAAACTTGGCCTAGAAGTCAGATACAGCCCGGGAACTGCACACAATAATGCTGTCTTAAGTGATTTTTGTTTTTTTTTATGATTTTGAAGGAAAGGAACCATACCCAATAGTACTCAGGAATCACTCCTTGTAGTGCTTAGGTGACCTTTTGTGGTATCAGGGGAAAACTGGGGTCTACTACAAGTGTCTTAGCCCCTGTACAATTTTGCTGGTCACATACCAATGAGTGTTTGTTAAACTCAGTAGAGTGATCTGGAATTTGCAATAAAGATAAGCCTAATTTTCTTTTTTGTTTATTTTGGTTTGGCTTTGGGCTACACTCAGTGATGCTTAGGGGGTACTTTTGACTCTACCCTCAGGAATCATTTTTTTTTGTTTTGTTTTTGGGCCACACCCGGCAGTACTCAGGGGTTACTCCTGGCTGTCTGCTCAGAAATAGCTCCAGGGCCCCAGTGCCACAATTATAAAGAATGTACATTTTTTTATTTTGGAGGTAAAGAACTGCATACTTGACAATACTCAGTACCTACTCCTGGATCCTACTTGAGGATCATTACTGGCAGTGCTCAGGAGACCATCTATGAAATCAAACCCAGCTTGTCCATATTCAAAATAAATACCCTTCCCACCATATTATCACTCCACACCCAGGTACATTGTTTTTAAACATGTTGTTTGCCTTTTTTGCTCCGTTTAATAGACCACAATGCAGTGTAAACATGATGTTTAAATGTTGGAAGAGGGGCTACACCCAACACTTTCAGAGGGGTGTTGGCATGCTACATCCTTAATCTTGGTAAACAATATTTGGGAGAGGAGGATTTGGGCCACACCCAGCCGTATTTAGGGGTTGCTCCCAGCAATGCTTGGGAACCAGGTAGTGCTGGAGACTGACATAAGCTTCTTTCAGACAAAGCATGTATGCTTTTGCCCTCGGAGGAACCAGGTTCCTCTCCCTGGTCCATGAACCTGATTTTGAAACAATGCACTTGAGGAATTAGTGTGACTTGCTTTATTGTACTCTTGGCTTTGGTGGTCTGGAATAGAATCATATCAGGAGACCTGCTTACTTGCCTAACTGCCTAATATCAGGCGGTTCTATCAGATCCTTCCACTGTGCACCTGAAACTAACATAATGTGTTATGTCAATTATACCTCAATTACCAAGATGAATCTCATCTGATCTTTAAGCAGCTCTGAGGTCAGGGTTGTTTTGTTTTGTTTTTTAATCACCAATTAAAAATGAGTAAAAGGAGGTAGAGAGAGATAAACTAGTCCAAGACCACACTGCTAGTGAAGAAGCACAACTTAATATTCCAGGTGTGCCAGGCTTCAGGCAAAACAGCACATTATGTGGGATTCCTACCCCCAACCATCAAGTCAGCACAGAGGGACTAGATCCAGAGGTGGCCAAAGGGCTTGGGTGCCTAGGACCCAACTTACTCACCCCTCCATGGGGTGCAAGGCAATGGCCCGGGGCTTCTCCAGATCTTGCCACAACAGCACTTTCCGGTGAGTCCCGTCCAGGTTGGCCACTTCGATCCTTGATGTTCCGGAGTCGGTCCAATAGAGCTTGTCGTGGACCCAGTCCACGGCTAGGCCCCCTGGGGGAGAGATATGGGAGGACCAGGTCAGAGACTCAGCAGAGTTCCAGGGGCCCAGTAGATCCTGGCACTGGGCCTGATTCCAGCTTCCCTGTGAACTTAGCCACAGAACACTTCTAGGCTTTAGGCTCCCAAGTCCTGGAATGGAAACTACAGAAACCCAGATCCACAAGCCAGATGCTGCCTTTCTACCCTCTGGCTGCCATGGGCCAAGTTCATTCCACTTCCCACGTTTTTGCCAAGCTTTCTGAGCATAGATCCAATGTGAAAAGAGTGGCGGGAAGTTTGGCAGAGGTACTAAGTTTGGCAGACGTTCCTAAATGTCTGAATCTGGGTTTACCACAACTTTGGGGTCAGATCTTGTGGTGCTCAGGGATTCTTTTTTTTTGTTTGTTTGTTCTTTTGTTTTGGGGCCATACCTGATAGTGCTTAGGGGTTACACCTGGTTCCTGGTTCTGTGCTTACAAAAAAAAAAAAAAAAAGAGGCTCAGTGGACCATAAGGGGGTGCTGGAATTGAACCAGAGTTGACTGTGTGCAATGCAAACACCTTACTATGCTATTGCTCTGGCCTCTCCAAAGTTATTTCTTACTCTGTGCTCAAGAGTGATCCTTGGCTCAAAGCAATGGAACTAGGGTTGGTAGAATGCAAGACAAGCTCCCTAACCCTTATTTTATCTCACTCACTTTGATAACTTCTGACCCATGTCAAATCTCTTGAGATGGTAGGAGAAGTTGAATGTTTAGTCTGTAAAACATTTGGAGCTATTTACTGGAGTCAATCTAAATTTTTTGGGGGGAGTATCACATCAGTGCTAGTGATCATGCGATGCTGGGGATCAAATCCAATCTTTCTGCATAAGGACTTATGTATATGAAGCATCTTAATAGTGAACAATAAAAAACCAAATAGCAAATAAAACGGGCTGAGGGCTGGAGAGATAACGCAGCATTAGGGCATTTGCCTTGCATGCAGCCAGTCCAGAACAGATGGCAGTTCAAATCCCGGCATTCCATCTGGTCCCCGTGCATGCCAGGAGCGATTTCTGAGCACAGAGCCAGGAGTAACCCCTGATAACCCCCAAAAAATTTGACTCCCCCCAAAAAAATCCCCAAACCAAAAAAAAACCTGGGACTGGGGATGTGACTCAAGAAGCAATGGATACATGTGTAGCTCCCTGAGCACCCCAGGGTGGGCCTGGAGACCCTGAAACAGCCCTAGTATCCCTGCTGTGCTCTGAGCTTGTGGCACCACTGGGAGGGCATCCCTCAGCCCCCAACCACCACTCAATAGGGATTCTATTTAAAAAATAAAAAAAAAAACTAAACTAGGTGCGAAGACTTCTGAGAAATGGAATCATCATTCATAATCACTCACAAAGTAGAATCTTTGATTCTATCCTTCATCTAAAGGTCTCTGATTCTCAATGGTTGAGCTCACTTCAGAGCCACTTTTATAAACCTGAGCAAACTCTCAGCAGAGTCCCAGCCAGCCTATAGGAGGTTCAGCTGTCCCAGGTTTGCAAGCTCATGGTCCAGGAGAAGGAACAGGGCCCGCCTGCCTGCCCCACTTGCCTGCCTGCCTGCCTCCCCTACCTGGACTCTCCAGCCCCGTGGACACGACCTCCTCCACGTTGCTGCCATTGAGGTTGGCCCGGAGGATGCGGTCCAGGGTGACATCTGACCAGAAAACCAGCTCCCGTCGGTGGTGGAAGTCCAGGGCGATGGCGTTCTCCAGGTCATTGAGCAGCAGCGTGTACTCGGAGCGGTGCGGCAGCACCTGCCGGATGTCGATGCGATTGGCAAACAGTAGCACTGGCTCTGGCCCTGGGGAAATGCACAGAAATGGGAGGCCCCGCTGGACTCCAGAGCTGCCCCTGATTCCCAGCAGCAAGCACCACCACCTCCCTGACATATAGAGGGAGGCCTCCCCCCACATAAGGGCATGACCTGAGCTGTCTACATCTGGATGGGGGAGAGGGAACATCCACAGGAACCCCTTCCTCATCCCCCAGGCATCACCTTTTCCCAGCTGCTGCACCCAGAAGACACCATCTCAATCCAACCCACCCCCTCAGCTCCTCTGCACCCAGATCTCCATGCTCCATGCTCTCTCTGCCCCCCACCTTACCCAGAGCCTTGCAGCTGCGCCTGTCGGGCCGCAGTTCGTAGCCGGCTTCGCACCAGCACTGGAAGGCACCTTCGCTGTTGGTGCAACCTTGGCTGCAGTAACCCTCCTCGGCACATTCATTCACATCTGCGAGGAGTGGGCAGTCAGGATAGTACCCCTTGGCTGCCTGGCGGATGCTCGCTCTCCTGCAGGCCCTGCCCAGCCATGCCCTTCTCCCCTTCCAAGTGCTCAAAAGCAGGGCTGGAGTGATTTTGTCATTTATGTGGCCAATCAGGGTTCAGTCCCTGGCATCTCATCATTGGTCTCCCAAGCACTGCTAGGAGTGATCCCTGAGAGCAGAGCCAGGACTAATCCCTGAACATCCCCAGGTGTGGCCCCAAAACAAAAATACAACAAAATAAATGGCAAAGGACTTCCAGATCAGATCCAACTTGGGCAGGACTTCCTAACCTCTGCCCTCCCGCACTCCCTGGCTCTCTGGCTTGCAGGAAGTGACCTGGCCCCTCTTGAGCAGTTTCCCCAGCTGTGAAATGGGAGGGTTGGTTCCCATTCCCAGAGTTACTGACCGGAGAGAAAGGGAGGGAGGCAAAGACTCAGCCCAGAGGAAACCTGGCTGGCCCTCCATCTTCCCACTCAGCCCCCAACTCACCCTGGCAAGTGTGTCCGTCCTCTGAGAGCCGATAGCCAGTGTGGCAGGTACACTGTACCACCCCCCGCACCATCTGGCACTTCTGGGCACAGCCACCGTTGTCAACACCACAGTTCTCCTCGCCTGTCCGGGGCCCTGTGCCAGCCAAGCCAGAGATGGAATTGAGCCCAGAATCCTGCCCCAGACCGCCAACTTGGCATTCCACCTGGACCACGAAGAACAGCTCCCGGGGCTGCAGGAGGCCCAGGGGGTGGGAAGGGAGGAGAGGGAGGAACTCGCTTTGAACCCTCTGGGTGGGGTGTAGCCACAGACCATGAGCAGGGCTGTCCGCAGGGGACACTCACGGCAGTTCTGCCTTGGGCTTTCGTCACTGCTGTCACCGCAATCATTCACCCCGTTGCACAGCTTCCTCTGCCCGATGCAGCGCCCGTTCCAACACAGGAACTGGTCGGAGGCACATTGAGGGCTCCCTGGGGAGAGAGGGAGGGAAGGACGAAGGGTCAGGGCATGGCAGGCGGGACTGGGGTCAGCACCAGGATGGGAGCCTGTCATTTTCCTGGTGTGCTGGAGGTGCCTGACACGAAAGGTGGGAGGGTTGGGGTCCCAGACAGGAAACAGCTCAGACAGGGTTGGCAGAGTGTCTGCTTTCTTGACTTGTCCCCCGCCTGCCACAGAGGGATGGGGAGGGACAGAGACAGAGGAGTGGATGTGTGTGCAGACATGTGCCCAGCAGAGGGCGATACTAGGTGAGAGGGTTGTGGATGGGAGTGACATTCAGGACTGATATTCTGAAAAACAGTGTCGGCCAACAGAGCTAGAAGGTTTTTTTTTTTTTTTTTGGGGGGGGGGGCACATGGTGATGCTCAGGAATTACTCCTGACTCTTCACTCAGAAATGCACCTGACAGGCTTGGGGGACCATATGGAATGCCAAGGATTGAACCCAGGTCCATCCTGGATCGGCTGTGTGCAAGGCAAACACCCTACCGCTGTGTGTACCACTGTGTGCCACCTGCTGGAGAGCTCTGGGCCAGAGCTAGAAGGTTTGTCACTGACCAAGAGGGCAGGAAACACCCAGGCAGGACCCTTCCAGCAGTGCCTTAGTCCATGGATGAGAGAGTATAATAACCCCTTCCTTGCTGCTCTCTAGCTCGAGGCAGGAGACTCTACCTGTGTTCTCACAGTTCTCTTCATCGCTGTTGTCAGCACAGTCATCCTCTCCATCACAGCGCCAGGACAGGCGGACGCAGCGACCCGACCGACAGCGGAACTGCTCGGCTGTACACATGGAGGTGGCTGGGGCAAAGCAGAGGGCGAGTGAAAGGCGGGTTCCCTTCCAGTGCGAGGCTCCATCCTGTTGCCCAGAGCTGGGCTGTCTACTATCACCCACACCACACCCTGCCTGTCAAGAGTGTCAGGACTGTTTTTTTGGTTTATTTTTTGTTTTGTTTTGTTTTTGTTCGTTTTGTCTTGTTTTGGGGCCACATCCGGCGATGCTCAGGGGTTACTCCTGGCTATCTGCTCAGAAATAGCCCTTGGCAGGCATGGGGGACCATATGGGACGCCAGGATCTGAACCAATTACCTTCTGCATGAAAGGCAAATGCGTTACCTCCATGCTATCTCTCTGGCCCCTCGTTTTGGTTTTTGTGTTTGACCTGTCTGCACTCAGAAGTCACTCCTGATGGGCTCAATGGGACCATATGGGATGCCAGGGATAAAACCTGGGTGAGCCATGTGTTTGCAAGGCAAGTACCCTCCCCACTGTACTATCTCGGACTTCCTGGACAGTGGTATTTGCTTGGAAGCTGGGAAAGATGTCTTTTCCACAAGACACTTTTTAGTGCCACCTGCTGGAGAGCTGTTGTGAAGAGCACAAAAATCTCTTCAGAGATTGCAGCAGTAAGGCATTTGCCTTGTGTGCAGCCGATCCAGTACAGACAGTGGTTCGAATCCCGGCATAACCATATGGTCCCCTGAACCATTCCAGGAGCAATTTCTGAGCCAGAGCCAGGAGTAACTCCTGAACGCTGATGTGTGTGACCCAAAAATTAAAAAAAAAAATCTCTTCAAAGAAAGGTTCTCTTGCAACCAGCAGACCTTGGGACATCACATCCTTGTGCAGTACTTAAACTACACAACTCTCTGCAACAGTGTGCTTGCCTACTCGGGTCTTCAAGCTGTGTCCTCGGGAGTGCTGTCTTTAACTCCACACACCTCTCTCTCAACCTGTCCCAGCTCTTGGGTGCGGGAGGGTCCCCCCCCCCCACTTACTGCAGTTGCGCTCATCCGATTGGTCATCACAGTCTGCGTCTCCATCACAGCGCCAGCCGGCATTGATGCACAAGCCACTGTCACACATGAATTCCCCAGAACGACAAGGCTGGTGGGAGGCTGGAGAGACACAGCCATGGGCTGCACATGGGGTCTCCCAGCAGCCCAGAAAGGCCAGATTCTGCCCTCTTGGCTCCTCCCTCCCTGCCTATGAGACCCAGAAAACTTAGCCCTTGAGCTCCTGCCCCAGCTGGCAAGGGTGTCCTGCTCCACACGAGTCCTTCCTGGCAGGGCCTCCCAGTCTCCTGGCCTCCACCTCTGCCCTCCCGGCTGGCCGCCCAGTGCTCACAGCAGTCAGATTCGTCGGACCAGTCTCCGCAGTCATCATCGCCATCGCAGTGGTAGATATCCAGGATGCAGCGGCCATAGGCGCACTGGAATTCCTCTAGGTTGCAGGGGGGTGCGGGCACTGCTGAGGCTGGAGGGGAGGCAGGGCAGGAGGAGCTGCACTTAGGACTATGCAGGGTCAGGGCCTGTGTCCTCCATTCAGGCCACATTTAACAGCCCCAACGCCAGAGATGGAGCCACTCAGGGGCCTTCTAGGAGATCCTCATATCCAGCAGAAGGGTAGGGAGAGAACCCCAGCCTGGCTCCCAATTTATGCGCTCCATAGCCTCCCTAAAGCTCCAGCAGAGAGCCCAGTGCCCAGGCAGCTGCAGGCACTCACGGCAGCTCTCCTCGTCTGAGCCGTCCTTACAGTCTGTGTCCCCATCGCAGTACCAGTGTCCCGCGATGCAGCTCCCATCGCTGCAGCGGAATTCCTTGTCTGAACACTTGCGCATGTCTGGGCAGGAAGGGACAGAGACAGGTCCTGAAGGATCCTACAGGTCATCCTGCTCCCATTCTCCCCCAAGCCCAGACACCTGGTCTCCAGGTCGGCAAGATCCACAGAGACAGGGATAAATAAGTATGGGGCCTTCGAGTCTGGGGTGTGGGGGCACTGCTTGGCATCTCCTGACACTCCAGCTGTTTCAACTTCCTGGGCAGTTCAGGATTCTGTTGTTTTGTTTATTTTTTTTTTTGGACACACCCAGCAGTGTGCAGGAGTTACTCCTGACTATGCACTCACAAATCACTCCTGGCAGTGCTCAGAGTGGGAATCCAGGCATTGAACCTGGGTTGGCTGTGTGCAAGGCAAACACCTGATGTTCTATGGCTGCGGCTTACAATGCAGGGTTCTGGCACCACCATCCCGATGCCACTCACCGCATTGCTCATCACTGTTGTCTCCACAGTCATTATCGCCATCACAGTGCCACAGACTCCGGATGCAGTAGCCGTTCTGGCAAGGGAATTCGTCTTCTTCACACTCCCGGGGGGCTGTGGGCATAGAACCAATAGGCTGTTGCAGGCGGGGGGCACCAGGAACACCAACCCAGCAGACCAGCTGACAGCTGGGGACATGTCTTTGCACCAGAGGACCATGGGACAAGCCCCAGGGGCTAGCCTGGGCTCCTGTGTGGTTTCCTTCCTTCCCAATAACATCCCCGTGGGGGCACTCACGGCAGTCCTGCTCATCTGAGTCGTCCTCACAGTCATTGTCTCCGTCGCACACCCAGGAGCGGCGAATGCATTTGCCGTTGTCACAGTGGAAGTCAAGAGGGGAACAGGTGGGCAGCACTGGTCCAGGAGAGAAAGGACAAAAGGCATCAGGCTGGGGTCCTGCCTGGAGTGGCATCCTTGGGTCAGAACCCAACACCCAACACCCCTTGTGCCAAGTCCATCCCACCCGGGGTGAGTCCCAGACCCTGACTCCTGCCCTCGCTGATGGAGGAACAAAGCAGAGTATGTAGCTAAAAAGAGAGAGAACATTCAAGGGACTCGCTTTTCCCACCTGGAGGAAGAAGCCAAAGTTGGACAAGAACTGGGTGCTGAAAGGAGATAATGTGATAGGTCTGATACCCTCAGTAACAATAACAGAAACAAGCCTGTGTTTGTGCCTAAAAAGGGGGGAGGAGTAGAAACAAAGAGAGAGAGAGTGTGTGGGAGAGGAAGGAGAAAAAGAGAGAGAGAGAGCAAAAAAGAGAAAGAGAGAGAGAAGAAAAATGTCTGCCCCAAAGACAGGCAGGTGGAAGGGTGGGAAGAATTTTTGGGACATTAGTGGCAGGGAACGTGCACTGGTGAAAGGTGTTGTACACCTGTATGACTGAAACTCAATCATGAACAACTGTGGGGGAAAAAAAATCCAACCATATTATGAACAACCTTATAATCATGGTGTTTAAATAAAGTAATTCAAAAAAAGAAGAGGCCAAAGAACTCAAACCATAAGAGAAAGCAGCCAGAAAATCTGAAGAAACATGAGAAAGGGGAATATCTACTCTCTCTGCCTCTTCTTAAATGATGATTGACACCTCTGGACCCAAGCTCCTTTTCTAGAATTTATCACTATTTATCAACTCCAGCAAGGCAGCCACCTACAGGGTAGTGCAGGAGGTTCTCAGGACAATGGGGATAACGGAGGTCTTTGGAGATAAGGCAGAAGAAAGAGCTACATGCAAGCCAGACATTTACCATCATCATAATTAGCCTGGCTGGTTAGTTAATCAGGCCTGGCTGTAGCTTTCATTTTTATTATTATATAATTAGCCACCCCAGCCACCCCAGACACAGGTGTTGCAGGTTGAGGCTGCACTCTTGTGCCCAGACAAGACACCCAATCTATCGGGCCTATGGTGTTCATTCCACTAATGGCAAGGAAGACTGGCAGGGAATCAAAGATTTCTTACAAAGCTTAAAAAAAGATGTGACCCAAGTACCCCTGTGAGAGCCATAGAAATAATAGGCAAGGCCTATTTTTAATCTAATAATAGTCTAGTATGCATGATTTTTGTTTTAGTTTTGGGCCAAACCCAGCAGTGTTCAGGAGTTATTTGTAGCTTCTGCATTCAGGAATTATTCCTAGTAATGCTTGGGGGGGATCACATGGGATGCCCGGGATCAAACCTGGGTCAGTTGCATGCAAGCAAACACACTGCCTACTGTGCTATATCACTACAGCCCTCTACTATTCATATTTAAAAAAAATGCATAGGGGCTGGAGACAGGGGTTAAGGTGCTTGCCTGGCATGAGGATGCAACCCTAGTTTATATCTCCACTACCACATATGGTCCCAATGCACTGACAGGAGTCACTCCTGAGCACAGAGCCAGGAATAGCTTCTGAGCACAGCTGGGTGTGGCCCCCCAAAACCAAAAAAGCACAACTAATGTCAGGGATGAACCTCTGGTATTGGGCAGTCCCTGTAGATGGGAAGTCCTGGGTTTGGAACCACACACACAAATGCACAAATAACCATACAATTGTCACATGCACAGAGCTGTAGTGAAAAGGCTGTAGGGCTAAGTATGTTTCTCTACTTGGGTCACCAGTTTTCCACTGGATAGACAGGGAAATGCGGGACTATGGAAGGATGAAAGCTGGGCAAGCTATGAAGAAACCACCATCTGTGACACTTGTCACTCTGGCAAGAGTTCCTACCCACACTCACACTCTGACCCAGAACAATCTATCCCAGCATCCTGCTGTGCCCCAGTGGTCTGCCTTTGACCACAGCCCGTTCCATTGCCACCACCACTCCCACTGTCCCAGGAGGCTCTTACTGCATCCGTCCTCATCGCTGTGGTCCCCACAGTCATTGTCACCGTCACACTGCCATTGGGCGGGGATGCAGGTACACTCGCCCAGGGCACTCACTGCACACGTGAAGTGACTCCGGCCACAAGCACACTCAGGGCTGCTGGCTCGACCTAGTGGGAGGCAACAGAACAAGTGAGGCTGGGTAGGGGCTCTGAAGCAGGGTGAGCACTTACCTTGCACATAAGGTCCTGGATTCGATCCCCAACACAACAGGTAACTAAAAAAAACAAAAACAACAACATTCCCAGAGCTGCTACTGGGAAGGTCAGGCAAGGAGCCTTGTTTCTGCCCGTGAATAGATGCTTGGGGTACAAAGACCCTGCTGAGCTGTATTCAGTTGGGCATCTTCTGTGATGGAGCTTTTGGAAACAAAATACCACCCCTTAAGACCCAAGAAAAAATAATGCCACCTGGAAGAGCAGAGCTTTTTAGTTTGTTTGGGTTTGGTCATACCTGACAGTACTCCGTAATCACTCATGGCGGGCCTGGAGGACCATATGGGTAGACCCCCAAGTAGGCCTTGTGCAAGGTAAATGCTCTATCCGCCATTCTATTGCTCTTGCCCCAGTGTGGGAGGTCAGAGCTCTTGGGGGGAAGGGGAGCAGGGGACATCTGGAGTGTTACCAAGAGATCTCCATTTATCTTCCTTCCTTCCTTCCTTCCTTCCTTCCTTCCTTCCTTCCTTCCTTCCTTCCTTCCTTCCTTCCTTCCTTCCTTCCTTCCTTCCTTCCTTCCTCTCCTCCCCTTCCTCCTTCCCTTCCTTCCTTCCCAAACTAGGTAGAGATGATGGCGTGGTCGGTGCTATATGGAGTCTCCGGGGTCAGTGGTCAAGGAATACAAAACAGAAAAACCAGAGCCAAGTTTAAGATGAGGATCCATCAGGGAAGGAAATAGCAGGTGGCTCTGAGGGCCCAAGAATCACTTTGCAGAAGGATGACTGGGAGAAAGGGCCCAACAGGCCATCCAGTGTGAGGAGACAGGCCCCACCTCTGCAGCGCCCCTGGACATCCCGGTGAGCGTCCAGCAATCTGCCAGGCCAAGTCCCATGACCAGTAGCTGTGCCCCCCGGCCCAGCAGGATGCCCTGGATGGCGTGTGAATGGCTCAGTGCCCCGGCTCAAGCTTCTGCTGAAACAAAGGGCTCTGCCAGGGTCACTCCCCCTCCCAGCATTCAGCTAACCCCCTATGCAGCTGCAGCTGGGAAAAAGGCGCCCCTTTCCCCTTCTTTCCCTCAGCTTCAGGCAGGCTGCAGCTGGGAAATCAGCACTAAAATTGCCCCTTCCCATCCTTTCCTCCCTCCTTGGGCCCAGGCACCTCACTTTTGACCCCTCTCCTGCATATAAGTCTTCGGCTTACATTACAGCAACTCAACCCAACTTAGTGCACAGGCCCAGGAGGAAAGGGTGCCTCCTCCAAAAGCAGGGCATATAAGGCCAGAGTGATAGCACAGTGGTAGGGTGTTTGCCTTGCATGTGGATGACCCGGGAAGGACTTGGGTTCAATTCCTGGCATCTTATGTGGTCCCCCGAGCCTGCCAGAAATGATTTCTGAGTGCAGAGTCAGGAGTAATTCCCGAGCACCGCTGGGTATCATCCAAAAGTCACCGCCCCCCCCCCCCCGGAAAAAAAATAAAGCGGGGCATAGTCCTAGATTATGGTAGGACTATTAGCCATGGTACATCAACACCCTTATGTTCATTACCATAATGCAGGAGTTCCTAACTAGTGCTGGAGGGAGGAGAGAAAGAAAGGGATGAATTGACCAGAGAGATAGTACAGTGGGTAGGGTGCTTGTTTAATACACAGCCGATCTGGGTTCCATACTGATCAACACGTATGGTCCTCTGAGCTCTACCAGGGGTGATTCCTGATTATGGGAAGGAAGGAAAGAAGGAAGGAAGGATGGATGGAAGGAAGGAAGGAAGGAAGGAAAGAAGGAAGGAAAGGGAGGAAAGAAGGAAGGAAAGAAGGAAGGAAGGAAGGAAGGGGCCAGAGTAGTGGCACAAGTGACAGGGCATTTGCCTTACACATGGCTGACCCAGGATGGACCACAGTTCAATCCCCTGGCATCCCATATGGTCCCCCAAACCAGGAGCGATTTCTGAGTGCATAGCCAGGAGTAACCCCTGAGCATCACCAGGTGTGGCCCAAAAACCAAAAAAAAAAAAAAAAAAAAAAAAAGGAAGGAAGGAAGGAAAGAAGTTAAGTATGGACAGATGGATGGATGAGTGAGAAAAGAGATAAATGGCTGATAGGTAGATATATAAACAGATGGATGAATGGAGATGGGTGGATTGGCAAATGGATGAACAGATTGAATTGGTAGATAAACAATGATCCAAAGGATAGCCTTTTATAGCAGTAAATCCCTGAAACTACAGGCAAAATGTACACTTCTAGAGTGAAGGACCAGAGCTTCCATCAGGTTCTCAACTGAAGCCCTGCCTGACCTCCCCACATGCCTAGAAAAGATGCAAGCGTTTGGGGGAAGCCATTTGAGGTGGCATCTGTGGACTTTCAGGAAGTTGGAAACCAGGCTTTGTGCTCCTAAGTCTCCATAGTAGCACACAGGGACTCTATTGCTGGGGAGCCTGAGCCCCCGCTGCCCCTATCTAGAAGAGGATGGGGACTTTCCTCCAAACAGAACCCAGAAGCAGAGCCTGAAGGACTTGTATCCTGTAGCCAGCTCAGCTCAGCTGGGTAAGCAGAGCTCCTGGAGGGGAAACTCTGGCAGGATCCAACAGGCAAGACTCAGGAATGCCAAAGCGTCCACATATGGGGCTGTCAGGATGTGGTTCTTTCATGGGGAGGAAGCTCAGAGGTGCCCACCAGGGAGGTTTTTGCAGCACAGGTGCAGCCATGGGCAAGATCTGGCAATGGAGGGAATTGATGTTCTTCAAGTACCTCACAGGAAACAGGACAGGCCCAGCTCAGGGTTAAGGAGCCCCAGATTTCTACAGAGAGCCACTGTAGTGAGAGGAGAGGAAGTATCAGTAATGAGAGAGGAACAGTAGACTGGGGGGAGGTGGTCACTGGGCCTACAGTACTCAGATTTGATACCCAGCTGGGACACCTCAAAAAAGTCACAGCCTCTCTAAGCCTATTTCCTCATTTGTGAAAAGATCACAAAGATGGTTGGCCCAGGCCCTGGAACCCCATAGATACTTGATACACGGAGAATAGGAGTGGGGGTGTATAGAAAAGTGCAGGTTATATTTTCTCGGGAAACCTTTATGGGCTTTAAGAATATAAGCATTGGACGAGAGAGAGAGAGAGAGAGAGAGAGAGAGAGAGAGAGAGAGAGAGAGAGAGAGAGAGAGAGAGTATAGGGATTAATGCGCTTGCCTTGTATGTTGCCAGACTCAAGATTGATCATGAGCACTGCATATGGTCCCCTCTCCAGCACTGCCAGGAGTTGATCCCCAAACATAAAGCCAGGAAGATAAGTCCTAAGTATTACTAGATGTGGCCCCAAATCCCTTTTTCCCAAAGAACATAAATACCATGGCCAAGGAGGTATCTCAAAGGGCTGAAGATATGCTTTGCAGATACAATCCCTGGCACCATAAAGCCCCACAGCATAGGCAGAAATGCTTCTTTCCCATGAAAAAAAAAAGAAAAAAAAAAAAAAAGAACCAAGCCCCAGGACTGTAAGAGCAAGAATAGCAGTATTGAGGCACTGCAAGCAAAGAAGGGCCTTCAGTTTTTTTTTTTTTTTTAAAGACACCTTTCCTCCCCTCTCTACCCACCTTGGGCTGTGTGATAACAGAAGTCCAGGTTTCCCTGGCAGATTCCAAGAACAAAGCATTCCTTGGGGTGGGCACTGAGCTCCTTGCAGGCAGCTAAAGAGTCAGCACTTTCTGCCTGTCAGAGCAGCATCTGAGCATCAACCTGTCAAGGTCAGGCAGAACCTTGGCTGGAGCCTTCAACCGCCAACAGTCGCTTTAGACTCCCTGAAGAAACCCCATCCCCGGGGGAGTCCTAGAGGTGGAATTCAGCCTTTTTACTCCAGTGCTGGCTGTAAACAGAAAGGGCAGCTTTTAACCCTTTTAAAAGGAAAGAATGGAGAGGGAAGAAAAGGAACAAATGACTGCTGGTTGCAACACCAAGTCTTTCTTGAATCAAGTGTGAAGTTAGAAAGCTTAGCCTTGCAATCTAGAGCTTAAAGCAGTGCAAAGCCTCCTCAGATCCGGGCCTTTGAATTAATGCAATACAACCCAGAAAGTGCTCTTCAAAGCCTTCAGTATTCCTAATTGTCTAGTGTTAAATTGTTTAGTGTTGGGGTACAGGTTCTCCTGGGTCTTAATCTTAGCCATTCGACACTTGACTTTGTTTGTTTGTTTGTTTTGGCCACATCCGGTGACTCAGCTCAGTGGTTACTCCTAGCTACTCCCACAGAAATCACTCCTGGCTTTGGGGTGCCATATGGGATGCCAGGTATCAAACCCAGGTCCGTTCTAGGTCAGCTGTGTGCAAGGCAAATGCCCTACCACTGAATTATTGCTCTGGTCCCACCACCTGACTTCTGACTACCTTCTATACAGGGCAAAATGGGCACCATCTTGATGGAACATTAGACATGGGGAACATGGGAATAGACAACAGATTCCAGATCAGTGCCTACTTCTGAATAGAATTTTTTTTGTTTTGGTTTTGTTTTTTGGGCCACACCTATTTGATGCTTCAGGGTTACTCCAGGCTAAGGGCTCAGAAATTGCCCGGGGCTTGGGGGGACCATATGGGACGCTGGGGGATCGAACCACCAGATCAGTGCCTACTTTTGCCATTAACTGTATAACGCAGTAGTAACAAGCTGATGCCTATCTCTCGAGCCTCCCTTTGCTCATTCGTAAAATGGGGTAAATAAAAGTTGAGCCACAAAGGTTTTTTTTTTTTAAAAGACTGAATGAAATAATTCACATAAAGGGCTCAGCCCAGGGTGGGTTCACAGCAAAGCCTGTAGCTTCCTGGGCTCCAGAGAATTCCAAGCACTTCCCAAAGTGCCAAATGTACAGGAGTTAATCAATTTACATCATCAAGCTGGGAGTTGGCTGCTGAGGACAGGGAGAGGCACAGGGAAAATCTGTTCATTGTCTAAGGTACGAAGTTGGGGTCAGCGTCCATACTTAGCCTAGAGCCTTTATTCCTTTTTTTTTAATTTTTGGGTCACACCCAGCAGCGCTCAGGGGGTTACTCCTGGCTTTACGCTCAGAAATCGCTCTTGGTAGTCTCGGGGGACCATATGGGATGCTGGGATGCAAACCACCGTCCTTCTGCATGCAAGGTGAATGCCCTACCTCCATGCTATCACTCCGGCCTATTGAGCCTTTATCCTTGACCTGTAATGACCCTACCCAGGCAGGTCTGGAGTCCACTCACTGGACAGACTTCCTGTAAAAGGTAATGTTATTGCAAGAATGTCCAAAACTTGAGAGGTGCAAAGAGGAATCAAGAAAGCAGACTCCTGGCTCCTTCATTTTCTGCAGTTTCCTTTAGCAACAGGTGTGAGTTTGTGTCTCAAGCCAGGATGTTGCCTTCTGTCACTAAGGCCCAACAATAAATTTTTTCTTTGTGTGAAAATGGGTGATGAAAGATGGCCAGTCTCTAGCCATATACTTTGAGTCAATGACTCAATGATGTCTTAGTCCAGAGAATAACTGGGTTTCAATAATATTGATTAAATATATACTTTTTTGTTTTGTTTATGGATCACACCCAGAGGCACTCAGGAGGTACTTCTAGCTCTGCGCTCAGAAATTGCTCCTGGCAGGTTCGGTGGTAGAGTGGGGTATGGGGACCATATGGGATGCTGGGGATTGATCCACCATCCATCCAGGATTGGCCGCATGCAAGGCAGACACCATACTGCTGTGCTATCTCTCTGGCCTCCTGATTAAATATCTTTTGAGGGTGGAGGGTCACACCCAGCAATGCCCAGGGCTTACTCCTGGCTTCGTACTTAGGATAACTTCTGGTAACTAGGGGGACCTTATAGGATGCCTAGGATCAAACTAAGATCGGTGGCATGGAATGCAAGTTCCCCACAACTGTGCTATCTCTCTAGCCCAATTGAATATATTCTTACTGATAAGTTTCTCTTGACAGTGTTCAGGCCATGTTTGCATTTTGGTTGGATGACTTTAATACTCCTGAGTTGCATCTCTAGATCTCTCTGGATGGGGTCCCAGAGAGCTAGGAAAGCCAATGAGATATTAATCTCCATACTGCAGAACCCCAGAATCTGGACTGTGCCTGAGCTTTCTAAGAAGCTTCCCAAAGTTTGACAGACATTCCCCCCATCTTCCATAGAGTGTCCCATTGCAGTCAAGAGACCCAAAGGGGACACAGTGATCACACACTGTCACAGATCTACTTCTTTCCAAAGTAGTTTAACCAAAGATGAGAAGGCAGGGGCTGGAGAGAGAGAGTCCAGAGTTTAAGGCAAGTTTGCAGGCAACAAACCTCAGTTTGATACCTGCCACCATATATGGTCAGTACCCTGAGACCTGCCAGAAGTGATCCCTGAACATAAAGCCAAGAGAAAACCCTGAGCACAGGCTAGTGTGGCTCAAAACAAAATAAAAACAAAACCCAAAGTTGGGGTAGCAGAAGGAAGGAGTGCTCCGGGCATGTACAGGGATCACTGCAGGAAAGGTAAAAATCCATCCTAGGTTAAGTAAATGATATATACTTTTTTATTTTGGGGGCCACACCTGATGGTGTTTAGGGCTTACTCTTGACTCTGAGCTCAGGGATCACTCTAGGCAAAGCTTGGGGAACCTCACAGGGTATTGGGGATTCAACCTGGTGCAAGGCATTATTATCCTGCCTACTGTACCATTTTTCTGGTTCCAGATATATACATTTGTAAAGTTCTGGAATACTATTTTCTTTTATGGGGTGGGGGCACACCCAGCAGTGCTCATGAGGTTATTCCTGGCTTTCTGCTCAAGTGCATACCCTAGTAATGCTCAGGGGAACATATGTGGTGCTGGGGATTTTCACCTGGGTCTCAGCCACTACAGCAGCACACAAGACCAGTATCTCACCTCCCTACTATCTTTCTGATCTTTGTTGCTGTTGTTTGTTTCTGGACCACACCAGGTGGTTTTCAGGGGCTACTTTCATCTGGAGGCTCAAGGGAGCAGATGGAACCCCAGATCCCTGTGTATCAAACATGTGTACCAGCCAGCTGAGCCATCTCTCTCGGTGAGGAAGAGAATATTCTTAAGCAAAAGTTCTCTCCAGTCCTGTCCATTGTCAGCAACTAACAGTGAGGAGATAAACCCTATTTCAGGAGAAGTTCCAGGAAATAACTCCCAGCTAGTCCAGGCCAAAGGCTTATCCACTGACCGACTCCTTGCTGCCTGCTCAGAAGGTAACTTGCTCTGATGGGGAGGCCCATGTAGCAAGATGAAACAGGCACAGAGGGAGGAATGGTTGGAAGGGGACCCAAGGAAGTGGATAGAACCCCACCCCAAGGTACCTGGGATCTGTACCCTAAGCAGTTTCTGCTTGAGAGGACAGAGCTAACAGCAGAAATAGCAGAATGAACCCCAAGAAAGGTAAATACTTAGTAACTGGAGGCAGCCAGAAAGTGAATTATCTCCTGGTACTGTCCACCTGGGCCCAAGCAGTCCCTACTAGGCTGGATGTCCTCATAAATACTACTGTCCCAGTAGTCCCAGTATGTCTTTTACTCCAACATTTAACCCACTCTAGGATCACCGTTCACTAGCCCAGAAACTCCCCACAGTGGAAATTATATGATAGCAAAGCTTTGCCTCTGCCTTCAAGGTGTGTAATATAATCCTTGGTATGAAGATGATTACTATACATTTATAAAATGAGTAGATGAATGAATGATATGTTTTTCTCTAGAGGTTTGTGAGAGTTGAAGTCAATGAAAAGAGTATCAGAGGGGTCGGCGAGGTGGCGCTAGAGGTAAGGTGTCTGCCTTGTAAGCGCTAGCCAAGGAAGGACCACAGTTCGATCCCCCGGTGTCCCATATGGTCCCCCCCAAGCCAGGGGCAATTTCTGAGTGCTTAGCCAGGAGTAACCCCTGAGCATCAAATGGGTGTGGCCCGAAAAACCAAAAAAAAAAAAAAGAGTATTAGAAATTAAAACAATTTCTTATTTAACCCTTATTCAAGAAAACAGCAATATTTTGATTTTTTGGTTTTATTTATTCGAGGGTCACACCCTGTGGTGCTCAGGGCTTACTTTTGGCTCTGCAATCAAGGATCACTCCTAGTGGGCTAAGGAAAGCATATGGGATTCCAGGGATTAAACCTGAATCAGCCACAAGCAAGGCAAGAATCTTACTGCTCCAGTCCTCCAATATATATTAATTTGAGGGCATACCAGGTGTGCTCAGAGGTTACTCCTAATCCTGCACTCAGAAATCACTCCTAGCAGTACTGGGGGGGGGGCATGTGGGATGCCAGGGATCAAACCCAAATCGGCTGTGTGCAAGACAAGTACCCTATTTGTTGTACTATCTCTCTGTTCCAAAAGAAATCGTTTTAAGGCAGTTTCATTGCCTTATCCAAATTAAGTTCATGCCCTTAAGACCTTAAGAGTAGGGGCCAGAAAGATAGCACAGTGGCAGGGTGTTTGCCTTGCATGCAGATGGATGGTTCGAATCCCGGCATCCCATATGATATGGTCCCCCGCGCCTGCCAGGAGCAATTTCTGAGCACTCCTAAGCACCACTGGATGTGACCCAAAAACCAAAAAAAAAAAAAAAAAAAAAGAGAGAGAGAGAAAGAGAGAGAGTAGGGGAGATAGCTCAAAAGGTTAAGTAATGAGGTTTTACAAGCTAGAACCCTAGGTTTATTTTATTTTATTGTATTTTTTTGGTTTTTGGGTCACACCCGGCAGCGCTTAGGGGTTACTCCTGGCTCTATGCTCAGAAATCGCTCCTGGCAGGCTTGGGGGACCATATGGAATGCCGAGATTCCAACCACTGTCCTTCTACATGCAGGCAAGTGCCCTACCTCCATGCTATCTCTCCAGCCCATGAACACTAGGTTTGACCCCCAGTTCTGCACATCCCAACTCACCATGAGTGGTTCAAAATTTAATAAAATTGCAGAATTCCTTTCGGTCACTAAATGATCAGCCTATGATACTGATGCAACATTTTGACTTTACTTAGTTTGAACTGGACCTGGTGAGGTCCTCCACTCTACAGGATAGAAGGTGCAGACCACTGGCCACAGCAGCTTTAGCTTCAACACAGAAAAGAAGTTCTTATTGGTCCCACTCCAGCATTAGGAGGCAGAAAGAAAAGATCATGTTAAGAACCTGGGAGCAGGGTTGGACTGATAGCACAGCAAGTAAGGTGCTTGCTTGCCTTGCCTGTGGCTGACCCAGATTTGGTCCCTGGTACCCCAAGCTCACTAGGAGTAATCTCTGAACACATAGCCAGGAGTGAAATCTGAGTACTGCTGTGTGTAAAAAGGAAAGGGAAGGGAAGAAGAAAAAAGGAAAGGAAAAGAAGGAAGGAAAGAAGGAAGGAAGGAAGCAAGGAAGGAAGGAAGGAAGGAAGGAAGGAAGGAAGGAAGGAAGGAAGGAAGGAAGGAAGGAAGGAAGGAAGGGGGATAGGAAGCATGGAAGCAAGGAGCAAGCCCTGGACAAGTTATCAAATCTTTTTTTCATTTTTGTTTTGGGGCCATACCTGGCAGTGCTCAGGACTACTGGCTCAGTCATTGGGAGATCACTCCCAATGGGGAGAGAGAACCTTGTGGTGTCACCCAGGCCTCTCCCTCTGCAAAGTATGCGCTCCAGTGTATTGAATATTTTCTCATTTCTGAATCTCTTTCAACCTTAGTTTTTCAGGAAAACTGGAATAAAAGTCCTTTACTACATAGGAAGTTCATGAGATTTAAATGAGTTAATTCCTATAAAAGCACTTGGCATAATGCCAAGAACACTCACCACTCTCAATAAACTGAAGTTCTTGCCTTTACTATACTGACTCACCATGAATTGCCTTATCTTATTAGGACAGTCGGGTTAATGATTAAGACCTTCTATTTCAGGGCTGAGATGTCCAAAAACCCTCCTGTGGACCACTCCCTGGGCTTAAGTGGTGGCATAAATGATCCTATAAAGAGGTAGAAAATAGCACAGAAGACAGGAGACTGCTTTCCTGCTTCTCTGTGGCAGAGTCCAAAGCACATGACATTCTTTATTCTTATCTGATTTACCAGCGACCAGTTTAATTCTTTTTTTTTTTTTTTTTTTTTTTTTTGGTTTTTGGGCCACACCCATTTGACGCTCAGGGGTTAGTCCTGGCTATGTGCTCAGAAATCGCCCCTGGCTTGGGGGAACCATATGGGACGCCGGGGGATCGAACTGCTGGCTGTCCGTTCCTTGGCTAGCGCTTGTAAGGCAGGCACCTTACCTCCAGCGCCACCGCCCGGCCCCCAGTTTAATTCTTTTTTTTTTTTTTTTTTTTTTTTTTTTTTTTTGTGGTTTTTGGGTCACACCCGGCAGTGCTCAGGGGGGTTATTCCTGGCTCCAGGCTCAGAAGTTGCAGTTTAATTCTTATTGTCAGCCACTTCTATTGTCATGGGGGAATTATGATGATGATGCTATTATGAAATTATTCATATAATTATTATTAGCACCATCATCTGAGTATGTCCTATCTCTCAACAAGGTCCTGGAGCTCTCTGACACTAGGCAACTCCATACTGGTCTTTAAAATTTGACTTACCCTACCTAGGGGCTATGTCAACATTTCATCTATCCAGGTGCTAGAGAAGAAGGTTCAGTGGTTAAGGCACTTGTCTTGCAGTTTGATCCCCCAAACTGCATATGGTTCCCTGAGTACCACAGCAGTGATCCCGGAGTTCATAGCCAAGAGTAGGCCCTGAGCACAGCCAGATGTAGCTCCAAAGCTCCAGCAAAATAAAATACAACCCTGCCAATTTCACAGATCCAACAGAATTCAAATTGATTGTGGGGGTCTTCTAGGAAAAGTGACTCAAACACTGCTCTCCTTTGCCCCACTTCTCAGATCACAAGGCCCATCCCTAACACCTGGAGTCAGGGAGTCATAAACCACCCCTTCCCAGCATCAAAAAAGCACCTGAAAAGTGGTTCTGCCTGTCCTGCGTGTCCCTGAGGATGACTAAAAACCAAGGGGGAAAGTTTCCGCTAAGAAGAAATAAAGTTTCCGGTCTTAAACTCCTGGGACAATTTGGATATAAAATATTCTCTCTCCAAGACAGTCCAGGTAAAGGCCTTAAGCTCTGGGCTCTATTCCTGGTGCTATTACCTGCTAGCTGGTGATAGCAGATGACACTGAGATTTAGTTTCTCCTAAGTAAGGAAAAATTCTGACAGGGACTGAAGAAACAGTTCAAGGATTAAGGTGCTTGTCTTGCATGGCTAACTCTGGTGGGTTCCCTGCACCCAAGGTGCCCTGAGCATCTCCAGAGGTGGTATGAATATTTCTGGCACTGTAAGGCTAAGAAGTCAGCATCCTCAAACCCTTTTATCAACCACTACTAGCCTGATTGGTTGAGAAAAACCAGGAGGAGCCCTCAGGCCTCTTGAGTGCCCTGTGGGAGAACCAAAAAGTATATCTGAAAAGAGAGAAAGGGCCAAAACAATAATATACTGGGTAAGGCATTTTGCCTTGTCCACTGCTAACCAAGGTTCCATCTTCGGCAACCCACAGGGCCCCCTGAGCACCACCAGGAGTGTTTCCTGAGAGCAGAGCCAGGAGTGATCCCTGAGTGCCACCAGTTATGATTCCAAAATAAAAACAAAACAAAATTTAAAAAAGGAGAAAGAGGGGTCTGGGGCGATAGCACAGCAGTAAGGAGTTTGCCTTGCATGCGGCCAACACAGGATGGACCCCGGTTTGAATCATATGAGAATATGGTCCCCGAGCCTGCCAGGAGCAACTTCTGAGCACAGAGCCAGGAATAACTCTTGAGTGACACCAGATGTGACACCCCCAAAGGAGAAAGAACTAGTATAGCAGGTAGGGCATTTGTCTTGCATATGACCAACCTGAGGTCAAAATTTGGTACCCCATATGGTCCTGAGCTCACCAAATAATTTCTGAGCATAGAGACAGGAGTAACCTCTGAGCATCACCTGGTGTAGTTCCAAAATAAAACCAAACAAAAACAAAGACCGACAGGACCCTGATGGTGTCTACGTTTGAAGGCTGCCACACAGAGTCCCTGAGATAGTTCACACAAAACTTGCCACAGGAATAGGGAACAGAAAGAGATGCAGACATTCCAAGAGCCCAGGGAGCACAGCGACAGACCAACCATGCACCCCAGGTGGTCTCCTCTGGCCAATATTTTTTTTGGGGGGGGAGGTTTGGGTCACACCTGGCAGCGCTCAGGGTTACTCCTGGCTCTATTCTCAGAAATCGCTCCTGGTAGGCTTGGGGGGCCACATGGGATGCTGAGATTTGAGCCACCGTCCTTCTGCATGCAAGGCAAACACCCTACCTCTATGCTATCTCTTCGGCCCCATGACCAATAATCTTGAGCTGAAACTGTCACTAGGGAGTGACACCTTTGAGAGTTGCTCACTTTCACTCGGAATCTGTTCTTGCCACTTATTGAAACTGCCAGGGTGGGGACGTGAAAGAAAGAAAGAACAGGGCGCTCCTGGTTCTGCCGAGCAAGGCCTATGCTTTAGAACCTGCCCTTTCGCTCTGCTTTGTAGAAGGAAACAGTCAAACAAAGACACTGGCTATTTTTGTCCTTATCATGTTCCATGAGTGGTGGCAGTGGGATTCCCAAGGCCAGGACCATGGAAGAAGCTGAGAACACCCCCTTACTCCTCTACCTCACCCCCCAGATTTCCACTGTCCAGTTGACCCAGGAGACCCAAGGCAGCTGCAAAGATTGGCAAAATCATAGGGAACATATGGGACCTCCAAACCCTTAATTCTATGTGCTAATCAGATGTCAACCCACAGGACCCTCTCTGTACCTGCTGACCCTCTTCCAGATAGGTAAGTCTCGCTCACCCACCCTTGAGCTTTTGGGGACCCAGAAAAGCTGAGGTGATAAGTTAGTTATGCAGCAGCAACTTGGTGTGGCTTATTCTCAACTCTCAAAGATTTGCTCCCTCATTTTTGTTTCTGGCTTGGCTGTTGATTCTGATCCCCAGCTCAGCTCAGAGGTGAGGGGGGGGCATTCAGATGACCATGTGGGGGGGGGGGATGTGGTGAATCCTGGCCAGGCTCTCCCAGCTGAGGTTTGGACAACAACCTCTTCCTTCTAACTAGAGCAAGCAGCAGCAGCAGGGGGGCGTGAGTCCCTCCACTCAGCTGTGAACCCAGACTGTATTGCCTATGTGCCATAAAAGAAAGAAGTTGGCTTCCAAGGGTGGAAGAGGTGCATGGGGGCACCTAGGCTGTTTGCTTCTTGCTAAATCACAAAAAGCAGAACCCAAATTGAAGTCCATGGGCTGCCAAGAAACTCAGCTTGTTTTCCTGTCTGTTCTGGGTGACGGCACTTTCTGAGCCCCCCCCCCCCCACCAACATCACATCATTGGCACAGACTTAAAAGGAAGGAACAAAGAGACACCAGGGGTCAAGCTTTGGGGTGGAGGAGCTGAGCCAGTTGGGGACTTGAGATTCACATCAATTATCCTTGTACACTGACAAGATTGCTGAAAGCAGCCACTCCCCTTCTTATTCCCTCCACTCCCCAATTCCCTGTATTGGGACAATTGCTACCTTCTGAGCGCTGGGGTCTGCCATTTTTCAAGCCAGAGGGTTCCATCACCCAGGACCTCACCCTGGACCATGTCCAGGCCAACTACAGCAGAAACGGCTACTCAGAAGCACTTTATGGCTTCATAACCCTCTTTTCCGTAAGTATGAGCAGGAGGGGACCCTGCTTAGGTTTCATTAGGTGTGGGGGTGGAGTGAAGATAGCGCAAAGTCTTCAAAAAAGAAAAGTCAGTTGAAATGAAAGAAGGGCTTCATTTTTGCCCCTATATCACTCTAGTATAATTCACTGCTTATTTAAATCCCAAAGGGCAAGAACTACCCCCAATGCAATTGTACAAGCTTGGTAACAAATAGCTACTATTTATTCAGGCCTATAGTCACACAGGAGTTGTTAGGTTCTGCACTGAATGATCTGAACCTATTTTTCTTTTCTTTCTTTTTTTTGGGGGGGGCACACCCATTTGACGCTCAGGGGTTACTCCCAGCTACAAGCTCAGAAATCACCCCTGGCTTAGGGGAGGACCATATGGGACGCTGGGGGATCGAACCGAGGTCTGTCCTAGGCTAACGCTCGCAAGGCAGACACCTGACCTCTCACATCATCTCTCCCACCCCTCTTTTCTTTTTCTTTTCTTTTTTTTGGTTTTTGGGCCATACCTGGCTCTGCGCTCAGAAATCGTTTCTGGTTCAGGGGATCATATGGGAAGCTGGGGATCGAACCTGTGTCCATCCTAGGCCAGCTGTGTGCAAGACAAACACCCTACCACTGTACTATCACTCCAGCCCCCTAAACCTATTTTTCTCATTTATACCATCCGAGAATCACAAGTGATCATTCACTGCCATCATCTATATTGCCCCACTCCCCTATTTATAGATCAGAACCCCTGAAGTTCAAGGAGATTAAGTATTTTGCACAGAGTCACGATGAAATGCCAAAGTCCTGATTCAAACCCACGGCTGCTGCGTGTGCTTCTAAATCCTGGAGCTCTGCAAGAAATGATTAGATCATGGCCTGACAAATGGGAGCCTACTCAATGAATGAGTCAATGAATGGGTGCAGAGCTCCATGTCTGGAATGCTTTGGCGTGGTCAGGGAGGAAAGGAAAAAAAAAACAAAACCTGGTCCTGCCAGCACTCCACGCCGAGAGACAGCAAGCATGGACATTCACCCAAGCTATTTATAGGGCCACACTGGGAGAGTGGCAGCCAACATGGCAGCTTACAGTCTCCCCTAGGACACTGAATCCCACCATGCTGGGAAGGGGAGGAGGGCTTCAGATGCTGGCAATGAGTTGGCAGCTCAGCCAAGTCTGGGGCCCAGATGCCCCAAGTCCAGGCAACTGTGACAAACCTCATGGCTAAACTGCATCAAGGAATGTGGACCGACTGTGGCAGGAATCAGCAACCAACTTAGTCTACCAAGGGCACGCAACTGCCTGCTAGTCAGAAGATGTACCAATCATAAAGCAAACATTTATGGGTACCCCTTAAAGTGAACTGTCCTTTTCAGGACACTCTTGGTATTGATCTTCTCTTGGCAGCCACAAGTCAGTTTTTCCTCCCACTATTTTCTTTTCTTTTCAGGGGTCAGGATGAGTGAGTTAATCCATGGAAAGGGTGAGCAAAGACCTATAAATGACCCCATACTCCATGACCTCTTATGTTTCCTGCTGGCCCAGAAAATAAATATGTCCAATGTGCTCTGTGCCGGTCATGTTCAAGCTAAATTCCCTTGCACCTGTCATTCTTAATGCCATGTGCCAATCCCAAAGATGTCATTTGATACCCCACGAGGGACAGAAGAGGAAGTCCAAAATCATTGACAAGCCAAGCTGTCTTTCCCAAGTCTAGTAAGACTGAGATAAGGTCAAACCAGTAGCCTAACAAGACTGAATGAAAAGGGGACCTGATGGGAAGAGGTGACTTGATAGTAAGGGAACCCTATTTCAGTTCCTCATTTCCAAGTACCTTTAGAAACCACTTGCTTTCTACCTGAGCACTCTGGGGCGAAATTTCTAACTGTCACTTTCCCTAGAAGAGAACTCCAAGGCAAGCATGCTGTCCCTCTACAAATGGTGCAAAGATGGTCTGAGGCCTCATTTCCACCCTCCAGGGGATGGGATTCATGGCAAATACCAGCAATTAACTCTTCTTTTCAAATTTCTTCTTTTTTTTTGTTTTGTTTTGTTTTTGGGTCCCATCCAGTAGTGCTCAGGAGTTACTCCTGGCAGTGCTTGGGGAACTATAGAGAATGCCAGGGATCAAACTCAGTTTAGTGTGCAAGGCAAACGCCCTACCTCTCCAGCCCCTCTTACTTCTTCCGTTATTTTTTTTAAATTGTTGTTGTTTGTTTCTTTATTTTGGGGCACCTTGACATACTTTTTTTTTTTTTAATTTTTGGGCCATACCCAACAATACTCATTCTGGAATTATTCCTGGATCTGCATTCAGAAATCAACTCCTGTGAGGTTCGGGGAACTAAAAGGGACAACAAGAACTGAACCCGAGTTGACTGCATGCAAGGAAAAAACCTTACCCGTTGTATCATCCTGTCATACTGGGACTAATTCGTGACTTTGCACTCAGGGATCATTTCTGGTGGTACTCAGGTGACCATATGGGATGCCTGGGACTGAACTTGGGTTGGCCATGTGCAAAGCAAATCTACCTGCTGTTCATTCCTACTTTCGTTCCAGCCCCATTTCTTAAATCTTTAAGGTTGGAATAGGCTAAGGTACGAGGATTCTGAAAAAGCCCATCCCTGCAGTGTTTAAGCAGATGTCTTAAACTTTAGAGTCCTGAATTCCCTCCAAGTGGAAGTTGAGCTTATTTAATTGGCTGTGATCCACCTCTTCTCCCTGTACTCCTGAAATATAGTGTTACAGATCCTCAAGGGAGTATTTTTGGTTTGAACCCCTGCTCAGCTGCACTGGTGAGTTATGAATCTGTGCCCTCCCACTGCCAAGGATGCCTTGTATCAAGGGAGGTGAAGGTTAGATCTGCACGGCCTGAGGACTGTTCCTCATGGCACTCACAGACACCCACGTCCAGAGATTTCTATTAAGCATTTGTCCTTAAAAGAACCCAAAAAAGAGTTATCAAAAATCCTTTTATCCTTTTCCACTCCCTCTGTGAAGCACTAAATACACACACATCTCTATCTTCACTCTAAATGAGGTGCAGGCCATTTTGACAGCTCTGGAGCAGTGAAATCCTCTGAGCCTGTACCAGCCCAGAATCTTCCAGTCCACACCCCCCCCCCCCAATTCCCCAGGGGCAGGAGGCGACAATCCCCACCTCCTCTGGCTTTGTTGGTATCCGTTTTGAGTCTTTTTTTTTTTTTTTTTTTCCTAGCACTGTGCCATTTCCCTTGATCTTTTTCAAAACTTCCTCCAGGGGGCCGAGAGGAAAGTTCCATCTTCTTTCCTTGCAGCCCGAAGGGGGGAAACCCCCAAAATGCATAGCTGTCCCTTTAAGGGGCCCATGTGTTTAGGAAGAGCAGCCTACATTCCTACCCCAGTAGGGCCGCTGTCCCGACACGCCGAGGAGGCTACAAATAAACCTTGCAGGAGAGCCCAGGAGGGGGAGAGAGAGCACAGAACGCAGAGAAACTTTCAGGAACGTTGAGCCGGCCAGGCCACCGGGGCTTGGGGAAGCAGGCAGGGGGCAAAGAGTGGAGGAAGAGAAAGAACACTAAGTGGGCTTGGGATGAAGGGGGGAAAAAAGTCATTTTAAAACCCAAGGATAGTTTCAGTAACAGCTAGAAATAAACAGTTGGGATTGGGGAGGTAAAGCAGCTAGCTATAATCTCTGAAACAAGTGCCCAGACTTCTCCCAAAAAACCGCCCCAGCCAGGCAAGTTCTTGAAATGTGCACGGCACAGCAAAGAAAGAACCGGTGGTGGAAGTGGCATGCTGGATTGTAGGGAGCTTCAGAAAGGAAGGGTTAGTCCATTCTGAACCCCAACTCCAGGAGGCCAGCAAGCAGAACAAGCCTGCAAAGTAGGGAATCGCGGTGGGTGGGTGAATACACTGGGGTTGGGGGTGCAAAGATCAAAAGTCCTGCGATCTTGAGGGTGCAAAGCAGACAGGGAAAGCAGCTGCTCAAATCTCGGGGTGCAAGCCCCAGGGAGACCGATCCACCCCCACCCCCAAGGGCGCCGTCATCCCCACAGGCAACTGCAGCGTCCGGGACAGCCAACGCGAGCTTAACAAGGAGCAGATGATGAAGCGGCCGCGCCGCTGCCATGCATGCAGACGTGCGACTGACTCCCCCTTTCCTTTCCTTTCTCCGAGGGTCACCGCTAGGCCCAGCGACACCCGTCTCCCGTGGAGGGTCCGAGTCGCCTTCCAGCAGTTTCTTCCTTAGCTACCCAGCTTTCCCCCCAACTTTAGGAAGAATCCAGGGCAGGTAGCTTAGCTGATTGGTGCCAAGAGAGGAAACCCCCCAAAAAAACACCCCTGCGGGGAGATGCTGCGTGCAAGCAATGCCCCCAAGACCCTTGGATGGAGGCAAGGTCTGGCGTGTTCCCGGAGCAGAAGAGCCCCCCAGGCGTGCAAGAATTTCGACCCCAAAGGGACTCCCCCTGAAGAGAAAGGCTAGTTAGTTTAGTGCATGCTTTTTTCCCTTTTTTTCCTTTTTCTTTTTGCCTCCACGACCTTGCTCTTCTCCCGCGCCCCTTTCTTTGCACGCCTTCCTTTTGCACCGAGGACACGCAGACCCGGTCTGAACCCCAAAGGGAAGCCGCCCCCCGACTCCTGGCATTTCAAAGAACTTCGCGGCTCTTTGCAACCGTGCCCGGCCCAGCTCGGAGCTGGGGGCCGCTGCAGATTCCTTCCCCAAAATGGGGGGAGTCTTGAGGGGGGTCTCTTAGGGGCGTCTCTTGGGGGGGGTCCCGGGAAAAACTTTGCAGGCGGGCCGCTTACCGTGTGCGCAGAGCAGGGCGCCGAGCAGAAGCAGCAGCAGCAGCGCGCCCCACGGCTGCCTCATGGTGCACGCCGCGGCCACCCCGGCGCTGCCGGCCCCGGGGTGGGGGTCCCTCCGGGTGGGGGTCCCTCCCGCCGGTTCGGTTCCCGCGGGACCCGTGCGGCGCGGGGAGTTCGGAGCTCGGTCCCCCAGGTTTCGAGAAAGCGCACGATCGGTGCACGGCACCCCGACAGACGCTCGCCCTCCGGCCGCCGCTGCCTCCTCCAGTGCCGCCCGCGCGAGGCCGCCCCGCCAGGGGACCGGGAGGGGGGTGTCCCGACCCGGCCTCCCCGCCCCGCCCCCGCGCCGCAGCCCCCGCCCCCCGTGCCGGCCCGGCCCCTTCCCGCCCTCGGCCCCCGCCTCCCGGGCCCCGGGGCCCCGAACCCCACTCGCCCGCTGCCTCTCGCAGCCCCTGCTAGGTTTCTTAAGCCTCCAGAGAAACCCCCTCGGCCCGTCCCCATCGCCCCATTGCAACTGTTACTGTCTCTAACTTGAAATCTATACATGTATTTATTTATATCCAAGTGGCCCCCCCTCTGGGATCTTTGCTCCCTGAGTCTAGCTGGTGGGCTTTTGGAGATGCACCGCCTGACACATGTCTCCTGGACATGACCCCGGCCATCCCCCTCCCAGAGGCCTCAAGTGCAGACTTTCTTGATGTCTCTGAGTAAGCAAGGCTGAGCAATGCATAATCCTCTTGGTTTTTTTTCCTGACATCAAACAAGGGCGACAGACAGGAGGGCTGGAGGGCTGTCCCTCTCTCTAATAGCATTTCACAGTCCAAATTCCCTTCCCTCTCTGAGATTTTTCTTCCTCCTTTAATCACACACACACACACACACACACACACACACACACACACACACACACCACGACCTTCTCCTTTTCTGAGACTTCACACACACACACACACACACACACACACACACACACACACACACACACACCACGACCTTCTCCTTTTCTGAGACTTCACACACACACACACACACCACCACCACCACCACCACCACCACCACGACCTCCTTTTCATCTACTCATTTCCTGAGGTAGTTGTCTGCATTCAGTGAGTGGCCCCAGCTCAGACATCCAGAATTGGCCCAGACAGATTAAGTTCCTCCTTGCTGTTTTGGTAAATCAGCCTAGTCTCTCCACTGTTGTTGTTGTTGTTGTTTTGGTCTTGTTCTTGTTTTGTTTTGTTAAATTTTCCAATCCCAAAGGTAAGACAAAAAGTGTTGAAGTTTTGAACTTGTCCCCAAGACCTCAGGCTCTTTCTTCCTAGCTTCTTGGTCTGTTCATTGCTGGGCCATAATGAATTTGGGGATTACTACATGAAGTTCTAAACTCCTCTTGTAACACTGAGGTGCCTGACTGTCCCAGGAGCATATTAACCATCTGGATTGGGCTAGAGAGAGGACAAAGGTTAAGGCGTTTGCCTTGTGCATAACCAATCAGCATCACTAAGAGTGATCCCTGAACTCAGAGCCAGGAAGTAAGCTTGACCCAAAAACCAAAATATAAGAATGTGGATTGATTCTGTAGAGTTGAATCTTTCATTTTCTAAGTATATTCCTGCCACTGTTTTCTTTTTCTTTTTCTTTTATTTTTTTTTAATTTAGGGCCACACCCTGCTCTGCTCAGGGGATCAGACTTAACCAGGTATGAAACACTGGCTTTCCTGCATGCCATCAGCCCTTCCCATCTCTCCAGCTCTTGACATGTTTTATTTTTTTTTTTCCAATTCCTCAACACCCTTAGGATCCTATGGATCAGTTCTGTCTCCCTATTGGTATTCCAAACTTGGTTGGCTAGAGATAACTTGTAGTTTCGTTCCTCTATCCACCAGTGAATGGTCTCAGGAAGACATCCCCCCCCCATTTAGCTGGGAGAAAAGTAATTTGGAATGGTGCAAAGAGGATATTAGGAGATTTAGCCATTGGATAGGTAGGTTGACAGTTCTTCGCTGGTTTTTAATTTTTCAAAGTCTCTCAAATGACCATTTTTGGGGGGTCAAAACTCATTTAACTTGGAAAAAGCAACAGCCCCCTCCATGAGGCTGTTAACTCCTCCTTAGCCAGTACTTCCCTACACTGTTTTGCCTGAAATTGTTCACCCAGATGAAATGTGAGTGAATGGGCATCTCTCCCTGGTGATCTTCCCGAGACTGTTTTTAGAATGTGTGTAGTTCTTCATGTGGACTGAAGGCGGCAGTAGAGTCAGGTTAGGTTTACATGATTTTACAGATGGGAAAGACCCAAGGCCTTCATGGCCTGGACCTTAGTCTAAAATCCAATGAGGAAAAAAAAAAGAGAGAGAGAGAGAAAGAAAGAAATAGCTTAATTATTTTTAAATTGAGATAAAATTTTATGACACTTTATGAAATAGTTTCATATCTGCTTATATTCTAATATGTTCAGGGGTAAAGTAAATACACCTATTGAAGTCAACATGTGTATATACCACAGTACAGACCACTGACAATTCTGTTCTATCCATCCCACAGTTCCACCTAAAGTTTTTGATGTGATCTTTCTTGGTCTCAGGATTTCAATATAAATAGCTACTTTGCTTTGAAACCTATTTAAAAAGACCTTCTGATTCTGGAGAGCATACTTTTCCCCATATGAAAACGAGGGACATATGGTAGAATTTGTCCCAAGAAATCCAGGACAGGCGGTCACCACACTTTCAATGTCAGGGGATTAAGAAGTTAGAAACAGTTTCCACTCTGTATGCAGGCAGAGGACAGGTTCCTTCCCAGAAAGCATGATTTGTGTTGTTTTTCTGGGGTTGTGGAAAAAGGGGGGGGCTGGCTGGCCCTGTCTGACTCAGGCTCGAAAGACTATGTTTGCTGTGTGCATCCCGAAGCCTCCTCCTCCTCCTCCTCCTCCTCCTCCTCTGTGGTTCAGCTCAGTTCTGGTGCACAGAGCCATTCCTGCCTGCTGTGAGTCACTGGGAATATCAATGGATAGAAATGCATCTAGCACAGTCCTTGCCTGGGTCACCCCCTAGGGTGAGTTAAGTCTTGGCTGTCAGAAACCTCTCTTGTGCCAGGAGTGCTGAGCCATATTTATTTTTACCAGGCCTCTCAGACTTTCTTGTTTGGAGTGAGAGATCCTGAAAAGCATGCCAAAATTGGCTGTTTGTCTCTCTTGTTATTGTCCTCTGAGACATGCCCCCAGAAAACTTGTAGGGAACTGCCAATTCCAGAGGGGTCTCAGAGGCATTGGTTTCCTCAGAAACACCTCCCCTCTTCTTCACCCTTCTAGGACAATCCAGGGGAACTGAATTTCCGAGATCAGAGTATTGCCCTGAATTAGACCATCACTAATGGTCCTTTCAGAGCAAACACAGGGGATGCTACAGAAACAAGATTGAAAAAGGCTCTATTTTGATGCAGTTAGTTGGGGTGGTAGAATTCTCTCATAACCCAGGCATGGTTCAACAACCTTAATTTCTAAACATAATTCTCCTGAAAGGGTCAAAGTTCTGATGCTTCTCATTTTAAAACAGTAGTTCTTGGGGTTGGAGAGGGTATATCTTGTAAGGCTCTTGCCTTGTACACGGCTGACTCAGATTCAATCCCTGGCACTCCATTGAATGCCCTTAGCTCCACCAGGAGTAATCTCTGAGCACAGAACTAGGAGTAACTCCTGAGCATCACCAGGTGTGGTCCTAAAATTTCCAAAATAAAACAGTAAACAGTGGTTGGGTCTGGACTACACCTGATACTACTCAGGGGCTACTCCTCTGTGCTCAGAATTCACTCTTGTTAAAGTTTAGGGGACCATGTCTTGTGTCAGGGATTGAACTGGGGCCCAGCACATGCAAGGCAAGTGACTTACCTACTATACTATCTCTCTGGCCCAAACAGTGGTTTTTACTCAGGACTCACTTTGCAGCCAGGAAACAAATACCTAGATATACTTTTGGATGAGTGAATACTAGTAGCATTGAATGGATAAAGATTAAGGATGAAGGTAAACATATTCCAATGAGCAAGATATCCTTTACCACAGCAATGAATTGTCCAAACCAAAAAACGTTAATCGTATTGAAGTTGAAAGACTCTATTCTAATATTTCTGAACACAAATCTAGGGACCTGGAGAGAGACAGTACAGGGGAAAGTTGCTTGTCTTGCACTGGATCCCAGGCACTGCATATGGTCACCTGAACACCATCAGAAGTGATTCCTGACATAGAGCCAGGAGTAAGCCCTGAGCACAAATGGGTGTACCCCAAAGAAAAAAGTAACATGAGACTGCAAAGACTGGTTCATCTTCTCTTTAGAATCTCTTTTGGTTTAAGGCATTGTGAATGGAGTGAAAGAATTTCTTTAGTTGGTAAAAGGGAAAACAGAAAAGAGAGCTAACGAATCTGACATGCAGTGGAAGGGGAGGCCTCATTCCAATATTCCTCCTCTTGGGATTTACACATGGCGCTTCTGTGCCAGGCAGTGGTAATCAGATACAGAAAGTCCCTGGAACTTATCATCTCATGGGGATGGTTGATGGAGGGAATCATGCTATGTAGCAAGCCTTCAAGAATGATCCCACAAATAAATTTGAAGCTAGCAATGATGGGACATTCAAGGAAAAATACAGGGTTCCATGAAAGGAGAAGGGCCTTGATTTAGATTTGGCAGGGTCAAGGAAGAAATTTCAGAGACACTCACATGATAGTTGAGTAAGTCATCAGGCTCAGAGGGGTTGGGGAGGGCCTCCTAGGCAGAAAGAACTGTGTTTGCCAAGGCCCTGAGCCAAGAAAGAGTCCTTAAGACTTATGGGAAAGTGTCATTTACTTTTAGCAATGAGTGCTTTTATCTAGGTCCAGGGGAGCCAAGGGGGACAGGGTAGAAAGCACAAGGAAGACAGGGATTTGTATTTCTCTGCTTTCTCTAATTGTAAACCCGCCACACCACCATCTAGCACCAACCTATCTCATATTCCAGCTAACTATCTCTGAGGTTCTGGAGATTGAAGTTAATAATCTAGTTCCCTGGTTTATCTTGGGACATAGCCTGAAAAGTGGAATTTTTAAGCATATTTTTCCCCTTTGAAAACTTGCTATTCACACACCTGGCATATATAAGTAGATTCTGCCCAGTATCTATCTTAGTATATTTATTTCGGTAGCAAAGATATATTTAGAAGGGTGGGCAAATAAACATCTATTTAATAATAAACATGAAGAAAAACATCTATGTAAATGGTTTCTCTGTTTTCATCTTTGCTCCTTTATAATTTGATCTCTATATAGCAACCGGAGTGAAAGCATAAATTACGTCATGTCATTAGTCAGTTTAAAACCTTGCAATGGCTTCCTATTGCACTTAGAATATCCATAATCCCTTTTTTTTGTGTGTGTGTGTGTATGTGTGTTTTTTGGGTCACACCCGGCAGTGCTCAGGGGTTATTCCTGGCTCCATACTCAGAAATTGCTCCTGGCAGGCACAGGGGACCATATGGGACGCCAGGATTCAAACCGATGATCTCCTGCATGAAAGGCAAACGCCTTACCTTCATGCTATCTCTCCGGGCCCAGAATATCCATAATTCTTATTTGGGCCTTCATGCAATGTAATTCACTCAGGTTCTTTGTGTCTGGTCTCTGCATAGATCTTTTTCCTTAATTCATTCTGCTCTGTCCATCCTTTCTTTTTTAAATTAATATTTTTAATTATATTACTAAAATACAGTTACAAAGTTGTTCATTATTGAGTTTCAGTCATACAATATTCTAACACTCATTCCTTCACCAGTGCACATTTCCCACTGTCAATGTCCCCAGTTTCCCTCCTGCCCTTTCTCTCTCTCTCTCTCTCTCTCTCTCTCTCTCTCTCTCTCTCTCTCTCTCTCTCTCTCTCTCTCTCTCTCCCTCTTCCTCTCTCTCTCCCTCCCTCTCTCTCCTCCTTTTTTTCCTTTTATATATAATGGTTGGCAATACTGTTACTGAGGGGGGGTATCGTACATATCACTTAATCGCTTTTAAACACCCAGTTCTTGTCCAGAATGATCATTTTCAACTATCACTGTCATGGTGGTCACTTCTCTGCCCTAACTTTACTCCTGTCCCCCTCTCTTCTTATCATGGACTAATCCTCTTGCCCTCATCTCTATCGGTATTATTATCATATTATTTTTTGTATCCCACAAATGAGTATGATCATTTGATATCTATTTGATATTCCTTTCCCTCTGGCTCATTTCACTCAGCATAATAGTCTCAACATTCATCCATCTATAAGCAAATTTCATGACTTTATATTTCCCAACAGTTGTGTAGATGTACCCTGGCTTGCTTTCAATGCTGTAATGTTTTAAAACTTTCATATATGTTGTCTTATGTCCTTAGAAAGCTGTTTTTCAGGTTCTTTCTTTGCTAGGCTCAGCTCAGCTCAATATGAGAGCCTGTAAGAAACCTCATTTTCCTCTACCCAGCATTAACTTGTTCCCTATTTTATTTAGCAAACTGGGTATGTTTTCATGGAGGTGATATTATTTAGCATGGGTCTTAGGAGGTGTGTAAGAGCTTACTCAGCAGAAAATGTGAGAGAGCATTTGAGAGGAGAGTTCAAATACACGCCAGGGAAAAATGATGGAGTTCTATGTGTTTTGGGACCATTGAGCACTAAGTTCTTTTTTGTTCATTTGTTTTGTTTTGGGGCCCCACCTTGTAGGGCTCAGGAGTCACTCCTGGCTTTACACTCAGGAATCATTCCTGAAAGTCTCAGGGTACCATATGGGATGTCAGGAATTGAACCTAAGTTGGCAGCATGCAAGGCAAGAGCCCTACTTGCTGTGCTATCTTTGTCCCCTTGAATGCCAAGTTCTGACTGGAGGGAAGAGGAAAAGGCAGGGTCACTGGCATGTAGGTTGCAAATAGATGGAAGAGACTGATGTCTGATGTTAAGGAATTTTGCTTCATGTTTGAATTTGATGAAACAGCAGTACTTTTTTTGGCCACATCCGGTGGAGCTCAGGGTTACTCCTGACTCTGTGCTCAGAAATCACTCCTGGCAGGCTCGGGGAATCACATGGGATGCAGGAGATTGAATTTGGGTTTGCTTCAGGTTGATTTCGTGCAAGGCAAATGCTCTACAGCCCCTTGAATCAGCAGTGCTTTTTTTGGTGGGGGTGGGGGCACACTTGGCTGTGTTCAGAGATTACTCCTTGCTCTTCACTCAGGGATCAGTCCTGGTAGGGTCACGCAGGGGTCTCAAACTTGCGGCCGTTTGCGGCCCTTCGTACAACATTTTGTGGCCCTGCCCTAGAGGAATCTTTTTTTTTTTTTGTTTTGTTTTGTTTTAGTTGTTTGGGTCACAGCCCCCAATGTTCAAGGCTTACTACTGACTTTGCACTCAAGGATCACCCCGACTTTGTCTCCTGCGGCCCCCAGGTAAATTGAGTTTGAGACCCCTGCGAGGCTTCTGAGATAAGGCTCTGATTATACCCACAGTTTTCAAAAGCTCAGCTATCTAATTTCTGAGCCCAAGACAGACGAGACAAACAAGGTAAGTGGAAGAGAAGGAACCATAAAAGGCCACCCCTGAGAGGAACATATACAATGCTGAGAATGAAACATAGGGTGACCATATGAAAGACAAGGGCCTTGCCATCAACTATTCTAGCTCTTCAGCCTCTTAGAAAAATGCTTTTTTAAGTAAGGAAGAAAATGATCACATTTGAATGTAGAAAACTAAACTTAAAAAACAAAAAACAACAACACTGTACAATAGTGATAAAAACCAGCTCCTTAACCACTGTACTATCTCTCCAGTCCTAAACAATAAACTCTTTGTTGTTGTTATTGTTTTTTGGGGAACCACACCTGGTGGCCTCTCAGGGGTTACTCCAGGCTCTGTGTTCAGAAACCACTCCTGGCAGGCTCAGAAATCTGGGATATGGGATACCAGGGATCAAACTTGGATCTGTCCTGGGTTGGCTGTGTGCAAGGCAAATGCCTTATTGCTGTGCTATCACTCCAGCCCCTAAACTCATAAAATAAGGTAAAGAAAATCGTTGGAGAGATAGTATGACAAGTAGGGCACTTGCCTTGCATATGACCCACCCAGGTTTGATTCCTGGCATCCCATATGGTTCCTCAATCCCCTCTAGGAGTGGTGCATAAACAAAACCCTCAACACTGCTGGGTGTGGCCACAAAAACAAACTGCTTCCCCAAACAAACAAAAAATATGTATAAAGAAAGGCTAATAATGTAGAGGGAGATAAAAAATAGACACAGGGATGACATCTTTTGGTCTAAGATTCTCAAATTTCATTTATTTCATATTCTAAGTTATTTCATGCTACCTAGTATATACCTTTTTTTTTTTTTTTTTGTGGTTTTTGGGTCACACCCGGCAGTGCTCAGGGGTTATTTCTGGCTCCAGGCTCAGAAATTGCTCCTGGCAGGTACAGGGGACCATATGGGGCGCTGGGATTCAAACCAATGACCTCCTGCATGAAAGGCAAACGCCTTACCTCCATGCTATCTCTCTGGCCCCCCAGTATATACCTTCTTATTCTCTTGAACTGTTCTCTTGGTTTGTGTACAGACAGCATTGCCTATACCATTTTTAATGAGACAGTATTTTTTAAGGGGGATTCCTTAGAATATGCAAACCTATCACAAACAGTATTATTATTATTTATTTATTTATTTATTTTTTTGGTTTTTGGGTCACACCCGGCAGTGCTCAGGGGTTACTCCTGGCTGTCTGCTCAGAAATAGCTCCTGGCAGGTACGGGGGACCATATGGGACACCGGGATTCGAACCACCACCTTTGGTCCTGGATCGGCTGCTTGCAAGGCAAACACCGCTATGCTATCTCTCCAGGCCCCACAAACAGTATTTTGTATAGAAAGGATAAATCAATACTTTCTGATTTGACTAATTTCTTTCTCAATGATAACTAACATTTTTCTGACCTTTTTGTTTCATCAATGTGTTTTGTTGTATTGATTTCTGAGGCAACCATTAAGTGCTTTGGGTTAGAGTGTCCTCAATTCTTTTTGAGGTTAAAAAATCTATTGAGCTTTTATTTATTGGACTGAAATGATAGAACAGGCATAAGGCATTTGCCTTGCCCACAGTTATCATGGGTTTGCTCCCTGACACCCTATATGGTCTTCTGAGCACCACAAGGAATGTTCCCTGAGCAGAAAGTCAGTAGTAATCCTTGAGTACAGTTGGATGTGGCCCCCCAAACCAACAACCTACCAATTAAAACCCCCAAGGCATTTATTCTACAAGCACTAAACATGATCCAAGAAATTTTTATCTTATTATTATTATTATTTTTTTTTTGCCATACCTAGATCAAGAATTACTCCTAGGGGCTGGAGAGATAGCATGGAGGTAAGGCGTTTGCCTTTCATGTAGAAGGTCATCGGTTCGAATCCCGGCCCATATGGTCCCCCATGCTTGCCAGGAGCAATTTCTGAGCCTGGAGCCAGGAATAACCCCTGAACACTGCCGGGTGTGACCCCAAAACAAAACAAAACAAAAAAGAATTACTCCTAGCAGTGCTTGAGGGACAATATGGGGTGCCAAGGATCAAATCTAGGTTGGCTGCATACAGGCAATTGCCCTACTGCTTAGGTCTCCTGATCCTACAAATTAAAAGATAGTAATAATTTTCTGTCTGCAAAGATTTCATAATCAAGTGGGAGAGTTGACAGTCTTTAAAAATAACATACATTACTAAGGAGAAGACACTACAAGTAATTTTTTTCTTTGTTGTGCTGGGCATGGAATTGAGGACTTCACAAAAGCAAGGCAAGTTACTGCTGAGCCATATCCCAGCCCATAATCTAAAGGAATACTCTTTATTTCCCTGGGTTTTTTCTTTTTTCAGTCACACCTAGTGTTATTTAGGGGTTACTCCTGACTCCGCACACAGAAATAAATCTTGGTAGTATTTGGGGGACCATATAGGATGCTGAGGATAGAATCCAGGTAAGCAGCAAGGAAGACAATTGCCCTACCTATGATACTATCTTTCCATTTTCATCTAAGGGGTATACTCTAGAGACACAAAAGTATAGATAATTTTAGGAGACTACCAAAAATGATTTAAGAAAATATTTCTTTCTCATACCTTTGAAAATGGTTCATGTCAAAAATAAAAAACAATAAGGGTTGATGAGATGTTGAACAAAAAGGAACTCTGGTACATGTTGGGGAGATTGGGTGGTAGGAATAAAAAGGGGTACACCTGCTATGAAATGGTATGCAAGTTTTTTATTAAAAATTAAAATTGGGGACCAAAGTGATAATACAGTGGTTAGGGCATTTGCTTTTGCTTTTCATGTGACTGACCCAGATTCCATCCCTGGCATCCTGTATGGTTTGTTGAGTACTTCCAGGAGTAATCCCTGAGTACTACTAGATGTGGCCTTTCAAAAGAAAATGGGGGGGCCGGGCGGTGGCACTAGAGGTAAGGTGCCTGCCTTGCCTGCGCTAGCCTAGGACGGACCACAGTTCGATCCCCCGGCATCCCATATGGTCCCCCAAGCCAGGAGCGACTTCTGAGCACATAGCCAGGAGTAACCCCTGAGCCCGGGTGTGGCCCAAAAACTAAAAAAAAAAAAAAAAAAAAGAAAATGGGACCAAACAGATAATACAAGTGGATAGGCTGCTTGTCTTAAATGGAGCTGACCCTGATTTGATTGCCAGCATTCCTTTGAGCCCTGCCAGCAGTGGTCCCTGTGCATAGAGCCTGGGGTAAGCCCTGAGAACCACCAGGAGAAAAAATTAACATGGGAAATTGGGATGGGATTCAAGTGGGAGGTCCTGTGCTTCATCCCCAGTACCACATGGCCCCAGTGCACCTCCAGGACTGTCTCTGTGGCCATGAGCCCTGGTGGGGCTCATCTCAAATACAAGAAGTTAATATTTAACTGAAATTCCTTATGACCTAGAAATACAACCCCTAGGTATGGCTTTGAAGACTATGGAAACACTGACTTGAAAGGATGCTTGCATTCCTATGCACATAGAAGCATTACTCAACAATAATTCAAACATGGACTCAATGTAAATACCTATCAACAGGTGACTAGATGAAGAAGCTATGATGAGGATAACTCAATGAGCACTGCTCAACAATTGAAAAAGAAAAATGTATGCCTTTGGGGACAAAATAAATGGAACTTAAGTTGATAATGCTGAGCAAAATAAGGCAGTAAAACACAGTTATTGCATAGTTTCATTCAGATGTGGAATATAAATTACTAAAACAAATTAATTACTAAGACACAATAAATATTGACTTCTAGTGAAAATGACTGAGGTTATTAGAGGAAAAGGGGGTGATGGGAAAAACGAGCTATATAGTCATTTTGGTGGTAGGTAAAGCCTAGAACATCAGTAGTGAGAAGAGTGATAATGGCACATAAAGAGCGTGATGCTAAAACCCCAAAACACCATAATATGACAACCAATAATACGTCAACGGAAAAAAAATGTTTTTATCCCTTCTGGAAATATAATTTCCAACTCCTGCTACAGCATTTGACAACATAACAAGAAGTTATTAGTTTGTAATCAGCTTTGTGCTCCAGTTCCATTTAAGCGATTTCCTCTCAACTACTTGTGTATCCTGCATTAGTTATTCTTAACTGCCCGAGAGTGGGTGAACATTTCTTTTTCTTTGCAAATTCTTCCAAAGCTCATATCTGTTGACCCATGGCAGTCCAAAATAACTTTTCTGCAAATAGCATTTTTAATTTAAACACGCTAATCCCATACAGAGGCACGCTACTTAGTTTCTGTTTGGATGGTGGAAGATAAATCTTTTAAGAAGAGCCCAGTGCCTCTTCATGAATTTCGTGACCTGCATTTCTTAGTTGCTACTTCGCCTTTAGCATCTTTTCTGCTTGATGAGCTGATAAAACCTTGTCCTACTTTCTTGAACCTGTTTTGTAGCAATAATTCAGCCTGCATTTTCCCCTTTCCTTATTATCTCCCTGAGGTTTAACCGATTTAATTCAATCAAGTTTGTGCTTCTGTATTTTCCAATTCTCCAGGAAGGGAGGATTTTCTCTCCTATCCATCTCTTCTTAGGTCCTTTGTAGAGATACATATTCTAATTCTATCTTTATAATTAGGAATTAAAATCTGATAAATAAATGTCTAATCTTTTTTTTTTTTTTTGGTATTTGGATCATAGCCAAGGTTACTCAGTGTTTACTCATGGCTTTGTGCTCAGAAATCATTTCTTGTGAACTCACAGGACCTTATGTGGTGTTGGAGATCAAATCTGGATTGGCCGCATGCAAGGCAAGCTCCCCACCCATTGTACTATCTCTCTATATACCCTCCTTTTTTTTGGTTTTTGGACCACACCCCTTCAGGGGTTACTCCTGATTTTGCACTCAGAAATTGTTCCTGGTAGTCTTGGGGGAACCATATGGGATCGAACCCTTGTCTCTCCTGGGTTGGCTGCTTGCAAGAGGAACACCTACCGCTGTGCTATTGCTCCGGCTCCATTCCCATTTTTTAAAGATGTGTTTGGGGGCATTGAAGAGATGACTTCCATGAACACATGCTTTGCATATGGGACTCAGGGTTTGATCACTGAATAAATTACTGGAGCACTGCATCCCCAGCTTCAAGCCAGGAAGAGCCCCTGAGGACCATTGGATGTGGCCCACAAACAAAGTAAAGATACATGTTGTGTGTGTTTCACTACAAAATATGCTTTGCCTCGATGTACTGTCAAAATCTACTGTTCTATGATCTGTGGCAGGAGAGAAATCTGAAAGTACTATTTCTATTTTAGGAAGAGACATTGTCTAGGAGGTCATCACCTTTAATTTATATATATTGGATATATTTTATGATGTCTATACGTGTGTGTGTGTGTGTGTGTGTGTGTGTGTGTGTGTGTGTGTATGTGTTTTGGCTACATGTGCTAGCACCAAGCCAGTGGTTTTGGGTCACTCTCATTGATGCTGGGGGTGGGGTGGGGACTATGTGATGCTAGAGATTGCTTCTGGGCCTTCTGTACCGCTACTGTTGTTGGTTGGTTTAATCTTGTTTTGGGACCATATTCAATGGTTCTTAGGCCCTTTTCCTGACTAAGTGCTTGGGAGTTGCTCCTTGCAGTACTTGGAATGGGGGAACCAGGCAGTGTCAGGGGTAAAACTCAGTCCCAGTCCTCTTGCCTGCAAAGCCAGCACTTAGCCTGTTATCTCTTGGGCCCACAAATATTTAGAAAAGCATTCAAGCCATTCATTCTTTGTGTTTGTCTTCAGATTATATTACATGCTTATTATAGAAAAATTTGCAAGTATGGAAATGTATAAAGAAGAAAAATATAAACCACCAGTAATTCCACCACCAGTAAGACTACCTGTGAGCTCTTTGAAACCCCATATTTTCTAGAAGTTTTAGTCTAACAACCTCCTAGCTTGTCCTAAGTCTCCCTCCTTATTGACTGCTCAGGACATTAAAAATGGAAGAGTGACTTTAAATATAAGGGCCCTTAGGATTTTTATGGAAGGACTGGAGCTGTAGGAAAAACCTGAAAATTGCTCCAGAGATGACATCTTGTTCTTATTTAGCTTTCTTTGAGTCATTAACAGTCGGGCGCCACTGGTGCAGAAACTTATCATTATTATAACCACAAATGGGTTAATGCCCAAACAAAGCTATATTCTTGGGGCTGGTTCCCAGCTCCACCGCACCGACCCCAGCAGCTCTCTCCAAGTCCTACAATAATGGTCCCCTCAAATAAGAGGATGTCAACTATTCAGCCCATACCCAAAATTCGCTTCTATCTGCGAGCTTCCAGTGGCTGGCAGGGCAGAGCAAAGGGGAAAATAAATAAATAAAAAGCCAGCCAACAAACCCTAAAAAAAGAGGTTGTGTGGTTTAGTGGTCAGACCATGAGCCTGGAGGTTGGGATGTTCTGAGGAGGGACAGCTCTCCTCTGATTGGTTGGATGTAGCTAAACACGACCTTTTCCTGACACACTTTTCAAGATTCTTCTACTTGTAGATAAAAAGACTTATATCTTAGAAATCTTTTATGAGGATAAGGGAAATGTCCAGTAAAGAGCTTCAGGTTGTTTGGACATACAACATATATAAATTATAGTCCTTAAAATTACTATCCAATTATTTTATTAATAGTAGAGCAATAAGTCAATTGTGAAAGTAATGAAACTCTCATCACCCCAGTTGCATGGGGGTGGTGGTGGCAGAAAGCAAGGCTAGAAGAAGGTGAAAATATTTGCAGGATTTCCTAGCAAATACCAACTCTCTAAGTTCATTGCCTCAAGATAATACATGCGGCGGATCCGTGTTTTGGCTTTGTCCTTTTCATTCTTTCCACAGCCAAAGTTGCAGTGACTCACCAGACCAGTGGAAGAAGGGTAAGGGAGAATTTTAGCAGTTCTGAAGGGCCTGCTGGCAGAGGGCTAAGAATAAGCCTCAGAACCCAAAAGAACCTCCCCTTTCCTTTTCTTCCCACTGTAGGTGGATGGCTGCTTTGATCTGCTCCTTCCTTCCTTTCCTCCCTTCCTTCAGTCCATCATTTCCGCAAACCTCATTTTGGGGTGTGGCTGGGAGAAAGGGGGTGGCCTTCCTTGCAAAGGGAGGGTTGAGGTACTTTCTTGACGGGGCTTGAACTGGGACCTGTTTTACAGATCTCTCACCAGTGGAAAGGGCCAAGAAGAGAAAAATCCCTGCATATCCGGACGTGGAAAGCTAAAGGAATGTTTAGAGTCTTACAGAAGAATTGAACCATTAGATTAATGAGACAACACCACAAAACAATTCCCCCTGGCCCCTCATAAGTGTTTTCCTTTGTATCATTGTCCTCTCTAGAAGTGAAATTCCTTGTCAGGAATAAAATCACTTGACTCTAGCAGTGGTCCTCAAACTATGGCCCGCGGGCCACATATTGTATTTGTATCTGTTTTGTTTCTTCATTGCAAAATAAGATATATGCAGTGTGCATAAGAATTCGTTCATAAGTTTTGTTTTTACTATAGTCAAACCCTCCAATGGTCTGAGGGACAGTGAACTGGCCCCCTGTTTAAAAAGTTTGAGGACCCCTGCTCTAAAGGGTCCTTTAGAGGAGCAGAAAGATGAGAAATTGGAGGGAAAAACAGATCATGCAAATCACATGATTATCAAAATATATCATGTACATGACACATATCATGTACATTAACTCGCATCTTTGTGCACAAGTGGCCTAAGGACATTCCTGATCTCCAGGGCAGCCCAGATCTCTCTATAGGGCATCAGTCACCTACCTCTATGTGGCCACTGAAGGTCATAAATGAGAAATAGACAAATCATGTTTATTAAGCATTAATGGGAATTTAGTAGTATAGTGTGGCAATTAGAGTTAGAATAATGGCTCAAGGGCCCAGAGAGATAGCACAGCGGCGTTTGCCTTGCAAGCAGCCAATCTATGACCAAAGGTGGTTGGTTCGAATCCCGGTGTCTCATATGGTCCCTCGTGCCTGCCAGGAGCTATTTCTGAGCAGACAGCCAGGAGTAACCCCTGAGTACCGCCAGGTGTGACCCAAAAAACCAAAAAACAAACAAAAAACAACAACAACAACAAAAAAGAATAATGGCTCAAGAAAGCATCAGTTCTGATACAGTTCTGAAATGAGAAATGCAGAAAAGCAGCATCGATGATACCCCTCTTTCTCGCCCATGGGAAAATAAGGAGACAAAAAACAAAACAAGACAAAACCAAAAAACACCTCTCAGATGGCCCCCACAACCCATTCCTGCAGGACAGACGAACAGTTCGTTGCAAGACGCTTGCAGGCCAGGCCGCGCAGCGCAGCACCTGCTCCCGGAACCCGCATGGCCAGCGGAGCGCTGCGAGTCGGAAACGGTTGGCGGGACACTCCCCGGTCCTCCTGCCGCGTGGTTGCCATGGCAACAGAGGGAGCCAGCGCCCTGGTTCCGGAAGTAGGCGTCCTCCGCTGGGACGGTCGCCTGGACCAAGGATGCTGAGCCCCGAGCGCCTGGCCCTACCGGACTACGAGTATCTGGGTAGGAGCCGCCGCCCTGGGTGTTCGCGGGGCGAGCCAGAAGTACGGGCGAATCTTAGGGCTTGGCCCTTGGGGGACCCGGGATGGGGATCGGAGGGGCTGGGGCCGCGCGCGCGGGGTTGGGGCGCGTGTTCCAGGGCCTGCGTGGGTCAGGCAACCTTATCCGTGCACCCAGCAAGGCCTGCAGGCTCCTGGCTGGAGCTCAGGCCAAATGATAGAAATCTGTGCAGGGTGGGATGGATGGGATGACATGAGATGGGATGACTTGGGATGGGATGACATGGGATGGGATGGGTTGGGGTGAATGAATGTTTTAGGAGTTGTGTCACCTTGGAATCTGCAGGGCCAAATTCCCCCCCCCCCATCCTGTGAATCAATGTGGTTGATAAAAACTCAACCCAACCCTTATTATTATTGTTGTTGTTATTATTATTATTGTTATTACTATTATTTAGGTTTTTGGGTCACACCCAGCAGCACTCAGGGGTTACTCCTGGCTCTACACTCAGAAATCGCTCCTGGCAGGCTCAAAGGGGGTGACCATATGGGATGCCGGTATTTGAACCACTGTCCTTCTGCATGCAAGGCAAGCGTCCTACCTCCATGCTATCTGTCCAGCCTTCATTTATTATTATTATTATTATTATTATTATTATTATTATCATCATCATCATCATCATCATCATTATTATTATTAATTTTTTTTTGGTTTTTGGGCCACACCCGGTGAGGGTCAGGGGTTACTCCTGGCTATGTGCTCAGAAGTCACTCCTGGCTTGGGGGACCATATGGGATGCCGGGGGATTGAACCACGGTCCATCTTAGGCTAGCGCTGGCAAGGCAGTCACCTTACCTCTAGCGCCACCGCCCCGGCCCCTCATTATTATTTCTTAAGCCTTTTCTGAGGCCAACGTTATTTTTAATTTCTTCTTTTTGGGGGCCCCACCTGGCAATGCTCTGGGGTTTATTCTTGATTTTGCACTCAGGAATCATATACCTGGATGTGCTTGGGCTATCACATGGGATGCCGGGGATCAAACACGGGTTGGGTTGCATCTTGGCAAGAAAGAGCCTTACCAGCTGGATGATCTCGCAGGCCTTGTCCACTCTTATTTTGGAGGTACCATTTACATTAGGTTGTGTGCTAAGCACTTCACACACATTCTTTAGTCTTCTCAACACTCGTAGGAGATTGGTTTTTTTCCATTTTGCAGTAGGAGAAACTGAGGCTTAAGCAGGGTCTTGCATTCACGAAGTGACCGGATATAAAATGACACTTGAGTGCTTCTGATTGTTAAGGCTGTTGTTGTTGTATTTGACTGAGCACTTTTTCTTTTGACCACACCTGGCTGTACACAGGGGTAAGTCCTTGCTCCGCACTGAAGAATTACTCTTGGTAGTGCTCCAGGAACCGTATAGGTTGCTGGAGATCGAACTGGGTCAACCATATGCAAGGCAAACACCCTACCCATTGCGTTATGGCTCTGGCCCCTGAGCACTTTTCATGTGAGGCCCTTAATGGATTGAAAAAAAGAATGCATATGCATGTATATATATGTGTATATATATATGTATATGTATATATATGATGTACATAAAGATGTATATGTATGTGTATACTTTTTTCAATGACAGACTAACTTTATATTATTTTTTGCTATGTGGAATCAAACCTCACATATGCGATACATGTGTCCTACCATTGAGCCATACATCCCTGCCAAAATTAGTTTATTTTATTTTTATTTATTGGATGGGGTAACTCCTCAGACATGCTGGGGGCCAGCAAGTCTATACCTGGAGAAGGCAAGGAGGTTATTTAGTGCTAAGTATTGAACTGGGGCCTAGATAATTTAAAGTCATGTACTCTAGTCTTTTGAATTATCTTCCTGACCCAAGACTTTATTTCTTAGAGAAGTTTACATTTCACAGAAAATTAAGCAGACATCATTTTTTCCCTATAATAGGAGTCTTTCCAGATTCCTGCTTCTTCCCCTCCTCAGAATTTCATTATTAATGTATCACATTAGCATGTACCTTTGTTTCATCTGATTAGTTAATATAGACATATTGTCATTAACAAATGGAAGTCTATAGTTCACTAAAAGTCTGTAGTTTATGGTTCATTACCCTACGAACACTCTTTACCCTTACCCCTGCTTCCAAAACCTTAGCCAGTAAAAGCATCATTTCTCCATCCCTAGTTTTATTTGCCTAGAATTTCAGACAATTGGAGGCATATAGCTCACAGCTTTTTCAGCCTGGCCTCTTCCCCACATATGTTTTTGAAGTGCCACTATGCCTTTTCCTAACCTGATAGCTTATTTTTTATTTTTGGAGTAAATACCATTCAGTTGTGTGGATACAAACAAAATTTAAAAATTAAAAATATGGGCCGGAGAGATAGCATGGAGGTAAGGCGTTTACCTTTCATGCAGGAGGTCATCAGTTCAAATCCCGGTGCCCATATGGTCCCCCGTGCCTGCCAGGAGCAATTTCTGAGCCTGGAGCCAGGAATAACCCCTGAGCACTGCCGGGTGTGACCCAAAAACCAAAAAAAAAAAAAAAAAATTAAAAATACACTATTTAAAAGTAGAGGGCCCGGAGAGATAGCACAGCGGCGATTGCCTTGCAAGCAGCCGATCCAGGACCAAAGGTGGTTGGTTCGAATCCCGGTGTCCCACATGGTCCCCCGTGCCTGCCAGGAGCTATTTCTGAGCAGACAGCCAGGAGTAACCCCTGAGCACAGCCGGGTGTGGCCCAAAAACCAAAAAAAAAGTAGAAAAAAATTTAGATTAAAATTTTGAACTGGTGGGACTGGAGAGATGGTTTAGGGGTTAAGGCTCTTCTTGCCTGGTATGCTGCTGGCCCCAGTTAGATCCCTAGCACCACATGTTCCCCTGAGTACCACCAGGAGTGACTGTTGAACAGATTTGACTCCAAACTCCCTCCCACAACTGCTTCCTACTTTTTGGAATTGTTAGTAGGGAAATTTGATTTAAAATATAAAAAAATGTATAGTGAAAAGTCTCTTGCCACCATTTTTCCTGCATCAGCCTAGTTCTCCTCGATCCTCAGCTTCCCACCAGTTACCATGATTACTAGTCTCCTCTATAACCTTTCAGAGTTCATTTAATCTATAGATATGGGAGAATACAGTGACTTTCCTCTCTCCTCTCCCTCTTGAAGTAATTTCTGTCTTACTTCATAAAGAGGGTTTCCACTTTTTATTTTTTAAAAACTACATGGTATTTAAATATGTAATTAGCTGTATTTGTAGATAATCAATTGGATTTAGCTATTGGATAGTAGTGAAAATACTGCACTGGATAATTGATAATTTTGTTCTTTTACTAGTTGTTGTGGGTTTTTTTGGCGGGGGGGGCACACCAGTAATGCTCAGGGGTTATTCCTGGCTATGTGCTCAGAAATTACTCTTGGCTTAGGGGACTATATGGACGCCGGGGATCAATCTGAGGTACGTCCTGGGTCAGCAGCGTGCAAGGCAAATGCTCTACCATTGTGTTATCACTCCGGCCTCTAGTTGTGTTTTTATATATTTATTTACTTTCTTTTTATTGGCCATACCTGTGGTTTTTAGGGACTATTACTGATTCTGTACTTAGGAATTACTCCTGGCAGGCTTGGGGGACCATATGGGATATTGAAGATTGAATCTGGTAAGCAGTGTTCAAGGCAAGTACCTTATTTGCTGTACTATCACTAAGGCCCCTATTTGTTGACAGACATTACATGACCACACCTATTATAATCTGAAATATCACAGATAATTATGTATCTAGTGAATACCAATATTATCGAAAAACTTAGTCTTTCGCTAAGAATTAAATTATTTGTCCAGCATCTATGAAACGTTTGAAAAGCTCAGTTGATGGTTCAGTTCCTTGAGTATTTGTTGCTTGAATTATATTTTACAAAGACTTGGCATATTTTATATTCTGGTATTTAAATAAGTAGAAGTTGGGTTCCCCATAACTGGCTTTTTCAGTAAGACTAATTGACTTTCAGTATTGATAAGGAATCAAAGTCTCAGGTAAAACTTAATAAAGCTTCAGTATTTCATATTTTGCATGGATAAGGTTATGGTATGATCCCCAGACCCCGCTCACCCAAACCAAAAAAATTTTTAGTATTTTTGTATCATATGAGTTGCCTAATGCTTAAAACATGGACAAATTCTCTTTTAGGTTCTCCTAATGATCTTTGAATTATGGTGAGACTCTGTCTTAATAAACCCTTATAAATTCTTAATATAGTTAATATACCTCATCCAGTGAATATTATAGTTCAGGGACCTTAAATGTGCTCAGAACACTTGACATTAGCCTATAGTTGAACCATTATCATGCCTTTCATTTCAAGAATAGTTAACTTTTTTATCATTAGAAGAAGGAAACTCAAATGGGCATTTTGTAAACACAATATAAGAGGCAAAACATGATGGATAAGAAACATTAATGGGGTTGAGAAAAAAAAAACCCAGAAACATTAGTGATATCCTTTTTATGAAGATGGTACTGAAAAAAAGAGGGAACTCCTTATTCCTTGTAATGTTGAAATGTTTTTCCAAGAAAGGCCAAGAAAGTGTTGGAAGGCATCCATAGCCTCCCACCAAATAACAAAGGAGGAGGAGGAAGAATAAAGAGATGAAGGAGAAGAAGAAAAAAGAGAAAAGAGAAGGAAGAAAGAAGTTTTTGATGGCTCAAACCCTCTTGTGTCCAAAAGCAGCCAAAATTGCCTTGGAAGAACACCCTCAGGAGAAACAATTTTGAACAGATAGGCATCATCAAGTTCCCTTTGAGCACTGAACCAGCCTGGAAGAAGATGAAATCAAGAATACATTTGTGTGAATTCAGATCCCTATCCCATACTAGGCACAGGAATCTATTCAAAATGGATTAAAGACCTCAATATCTCACTTGACTTATGAGTTATATTTGGGAAAACATGGGAAGAACCCTTTATGACATTGAATCCAGGGGCATCTTCAATGACAATGCTATTGGCTGAGTTAACAGAAACAAAATGGGAACAAAAAACCACAAAAACAAAAGATAAACAAATGGGACCATATCAAATTAAAAAGCTCAAAGGAGGGCTGGAATGGTGGCACAAATGGTAGGTCATTTGCCTTCTATGTGCTAACCTAGGACAGACCACATTCGATCCCCCAGTGTCCCATATGGTCCCTCAAATCAGGAGTGATTTCTGAGCACATAGCTAGGAGTAACCCCTGAGCATCACCGGGTTGGGGCCAAAAAATCCCAAAACCAAAACAAAAAGCTCAAAAGAAATGCTAACTAGAATAGACATTTTTTTTTTTGTTGTTGTTGTTGTTTTTGGACCACGCCTGGAGGTGCTTAGGAATTATTCCTGGCTCTGCACTCAGAAATTACTCCTGGCAGCCTTAGGATACCAGGGACTGAACGTGAGTTGGCTGAGTGCAAGGTAAACACCCTACCGGCTTGCTATCACTTCTGCCCTAGAATAGAAAATTTTTGACAATCACTCATTTGACAAGGATTAATATCTAAGATATATAAAGCTCTTGTAAAACATAGCAACAAGAAACCAAACAACCCCATCAAAAAATGGTAGAAGAGATTAACAGATACCTCCTTAAAGAAGTACAGATGGCCAAGAGGTATATGAAAAAATGCTCTTCATCACTGATCATGAAGCCAATGTCAACATCCTTGTCAGAACTGATTGAGAGAAGGAGACTTAGGTTTGGCTTGCTCCTAACTAGAGTGCTTTGCATAGTGCCAACAAAATTTAGATCATTCAAACTGAGTCCAGCTGGCTCATCCTGACTCATTCTTGTCTCCCCTGTCCTCCCCCAAACAAAATATCGTTAACAATACATAGTTCGTTAACAATGCACAATAGAATAGTGGTTTTCAACTGCTCTGTTTTCATGGATGGGCAATTGTCTGCTCCCTGCTTGAAGGTTTATAACCCTTGCTGTGGACAGTGGGTTTTGATGCCCGTGGGTTGGATGTGACCCTTTGATATTAGCCCAGAGGTTGGAAACTGCTGCTGTGGAATATTGGTCATTTACCTGGCAGATTGGGAACTGCAGTCACGGTCCAGCATCATGGGAGGGCATTGTACTGCCTGGGAAATGAGCACAATTCAAAGCGCATCGCCTACTAAATGCATATTAACTGCACATCGTCTCCAAGTCAGGAAATCCTTCACCGATCCGTCGCAAGTTGGGAACTGTCTGGCTTCAAGATCTTAGCTGCCTGTTGTCCTCGCCCTCTGAGCTTTCATGCTGATTTTGGCAGGGCCGCACTACTCCCAGGCTTCTTTGTGGTTCACCAAACTGTACACCTCTGCTGAAATGTACTTGTCTTTAGCTTACACTGTTCATTTATACTTTGTTAGGGGCCAAGGATGTGACTCAGTGGTACAGGGCATGCCTTTTGTGTTCCTTCCCTGGCATGTCACAAAGAAAATGATTTGCAAACTTTAGGCTCTTTCAGTGATATGTTGTTTTAATCATTCACCCTCACTTTGGGGGAGGAAGGGGAGACAGCCATTAGTGCACAGGGCTTATCCCTGACTCTTGTGCCCAGGGATCACCCCTTTGTGTGTTTTTTGTTTTTTTTGGGGGGCTATACCTGGCGGTGCTCAAGGGTTCCTCCTGGCTCTGTGCTCAGAAATCACTCCTGGCAGGTTTGGGGGACCATATGGGATGCCTGGGATCAAACCCGGATTGGCCACATACAAATCATGTGCTGTGCTATTGCTCTGGTCCCCTGGTGTCAGCATTTAACTCAGTACTGTATTGACTCTCTGGTCCTCACCCTCAATTTAAAGAGTATTTTAAATCACTTCCTCTGCCTTAATAAAACTTAAAAATTTAAATAGCTTTGGATTATCTTTTGTTTTTCATTATTAATTTACAAATTGCAAAGTTACTGACTTGGTCCAGAGGAGAAAATACAAATATAAAGTAAAGACTTTTGCAGAGACTAAAGTATTTTATGGATTCAATGAATCAGGAAAAACTAAAGCTGAAAGCTCTTTTGTAAGTGTATCTGGAGGCTTCACTTTAGTCTTCTTGGATTAGATTATAGAGACACTTGTTCAGTGACCATTTATCGATCTCCCTTTCTACCCGCTAGTCGGGCTTTGTATTTCCCTTTCTGGCTATTGATGAAGATAGTAATCGTTTATTGTGCTGGGCAAACTGATCCTTCCTCGCTGACTCTGGGGATTAGGAACCTGTAATCATGCCTGTTATGGCTTAAGATCTGAAGATCATTGTTACAAAATCAGTTCAATGATGCTCATGCCCGCAGTCATCAGGATGATGCGACAGAAACTGTGTTAATGCTTAGGCCTGAATCGCATCTGGGAAGCAGATGAAATGAGTGTAGAACTCTTTGTATAAGAGCCATTGAAAGTGTTCCAGCTTATGGAAGCTACTTAGTGGAAGCTTCTGCCAGAGGCTGAGGTGTGTCTGTGTACCTGGTTGGGTGTGGAGGACTACGGAGAGCTGAAGGGCAGCCTGTTCTGTCCAGGTTTGTAAAACACACCACCTACGTGCTGACCTGAGAATAGGCATAAGGATGTGTGGTTTATTTTGTACCCCACCTAATTTGGTGAGGTGCATGCCTTCTGTCACTCCTATGTCTAGTTGCTTCTGTTTCCATGGAAACTTTGTACTTTACTAGAACTTGATGGGTTGGGGTATTAGAAAATTTAGGGAAACCAGAGCTAGTTCTTCTTTTTCCCTTGGACATTCAGTTTTAGAGGATCCAGAATAAAGCAAATAATATTTTTTATTCAAATGTGTAGTTTTTTAATACATCATATATGCTCAGTCCTATGCCGTACTTAATTTTCATCATCATTATATGAAGGAGGTATTAATAATCCCATTAAGTGGTTACTACTCTCATTTCTTTTTTTGTTTATTTTTTTTGGGGGGGGGTCATACCCGGTGGCGCTTAGGGGTTACTCCTGGCTCTGCACTCAGAAATCACTTCTGACTGGCTCAGGGGACCATATGGGATGCCAAGAATCGAACTACTGTTAGTCCTGGGTTGGCCTCGCGCAAGGCAAACGCCCTACCGCTGTGCTATTTCTCTGGCTCATACTCTCATTTCTTTATTTTAAAAATAAAAAACCTGGGGCCGGCGAGGTGGCGGTAGAGGTAAGGTGTCTGCCTTGCAAGCACTAGCCATGGAACGGACCGTGGTTCGATCCCCCGGCGTCCCATATTGTCCCCCCAAGCCAGGGGCAATTTCTGAGCACTTAGCCAGGAGTAACCCCTGAGCATCAAACGGGTGTGGCCCGAAAAACCAAAATAAATAAATAAATAAAAAACCTGTGACCTAGAAAAGCTAATTGAGAGTTTGAGATATAGTTTAAGGGGTAAGGTACTTGCCTTGCATGCAGCTGACCCCGATTCTATTCCTGGCACTGCTTGGTCCCCTGAGCACTTCCAGGAGTGAGCTGTGTTCCCAGAGCCAGAAGTAGCCATTGAGCATCACTGGGTGTGGCCCCAAACCCCTCTCCCCCACAAAAAAAGAGGCTAATTTATTTGTATAGTCACAGCAAACAGGGATTTCAGAGCCTTTTTCCTTTTTATTTCCATTTTGTTTTGTTTTTAGGTCACACCCAGCAAAATTCGGTCTAGTCCTGGTTTTGCACTCAGAAATTACTCCTGGCAGGCTTGGGGGACCATAAAGGATACTGTGGATTGAACCTGGGCTAGCTGCATGTAAGGCAAACACCCTACCTAATGGATATATTCTCACTCCGGTCCTCCTAGAACCATTTTTCTTCTCTACCAAGAAGATAAAAACAAATTAAGACCAACTGTTGCCTGCAAAAGGGCAGTAACCCTTACTTCCTGTTCAGGAAGTAAACAGCTCATTGGTCAAGTTTCCTGAGAATAGAAATGATATTTTAGTCAATATATAACATTGGACATGAAGAATATGACTCCAAGGTTCTCCAGATGTGAGCAGCTAAACCACCAAGGTATTATTAAGGACCAGGAAACTAGCTTTCATGATAGAGCACTTGTCTTTCATGTGTGAGGCCCTGAGTTCAGTCCAGGTACTGCACCAGCACTGACAACAGCAAAAGCTTTCAGTGTTTTATCTTTCTTTTTTTGGTTTTTGGGTCACACCCTGCAGTGCTCAGGGGTTACTCCTGACTCTGCTCAGAAATCACCCCTGGCAGGCTTGGGGGACCATGTGGGTTGCCGGGATTCGAACCACCATCCGTCTGCGTTCAAGGCAAACTCCCTACCTCTCTCTACCTATCTCTCCGGCCCCTAGTGTTTTATCTTTTTTGTTTGTTTTATTTGTTTTAGGGTCATACCTGGTGGAGTTCAGGGCTCACCAACGGTTCTTCACTCAGAAATTATTCCTGGCGGGACTCTGGAAACCGTATGGAAACCGTATGTGGTGCCAGGAATCAAACCAGATCAGTTGCAGGCAAGGCAAGTGCTTGACCTGCTGTTCTATCACTCTGGCTCCCAAAACAAAGGCTTTTAAGCAGTTAGTTTGTATCAGGGAATACTTTAAGGCTCTCATGTATATTAATGCATATGAAGACTTTCTGTTGTTCTCTTTGTTTCACAGATGAGGAAACTACATCATAAAGAGAATTCCTAACTAGTAAGTTGTGGAACCAGAATTTGAATCCAGATGTCTGTCTCCACTGTCCACATTATTAAGTTCTGTAATAGAAATACCTGGAGCACCTCTTAAAGAATGAGGGTCCAGCAATTGCATGGACCTACGTTTAGATTTGGGAAGAAATTCAGGTGACTTACTGGCTTAGACGAACATTTCTGCCAGGAGAGGGCATCCTAGGTATCAGGACTAAGCCAGGGCCTAGTAAAATTCTAAGTTTTCTCTGGCCACTGGACTCCTCTCTCAGAGACAGACAATAAGGGAGGTAATGTCTAAGAAGAACACACTGTGTTTTATTGACAACAATCCATTTCCTTTGAATAGCTGTGTGACCTTAGAGAAGTGGCTTAACTTCTCTGTGTCTTAGTCTCTTTAGCTGCAAAGCATGGCTAAGAGTAGCAGTTATCTCACGGATGCAGACAGCAGAGCAATGCCTGGCTGCTCTATTGCAAAAAGAGACCAAACAAAGATAAATAATACATGTTCCTCTTGGTACATCTAGGTAGGTGCTTGATAAACAGATAGGTGTAATAAATATAACATTTCTGCCTGCCTCTCTGAGCCCTTGCTGTGGTGAAGAGGGTAATTCACTCCGACCCAGTTTCGAATACGGGGGGCTCACTCCCCTCAGGTCGCTTCCAGCCTATGCCTGGGTGGGACTGTTTGTCTCTGAGTGCTGAACTGACTCTCTTGGCAGCTTTGACCTGGGGACCCCATTGCACTATCAGTCATTCTTTCCCGTTTCTTTCTCTAAGCTCTTCGTGAAGGGCCATCAACTGTCCCAGATTCCTCCTTCCTCCCTCCCCACTTCCCTCTTGGGCGGCTCCCCAGTATTTCTCCTACATGCCTGGTCCTGTCTTAGTGTCTGCTTCTCAGTCTACCTGGACTGAGGCAGCATCCAGCAGAGAGAGAGAGAGAGAGAGAGAGAGGCAGCATCTAGCAGAGAGAGAGAGAGAGGGAGAGAGAGAGAGAGAGAGAGAGAGAGAGAGAGAGAGAGAGAGAGAAGAGAGTTTGTGTGTGTGAGAGAGAAGAGAGTTTGTGAGAGAGACAGAGAAGGAAGGAAGGAAAGGAGGGAGGGAGAGAGAAAGAAAGAAAGAAGAAAGAAGGAAGGAAGGAAGGAAAGAAAAAGAGAAAGAAAGAAGAAAGAAGGAAGGAAGAAAGAAAGGAAGGAAGGAAAGAAAGAAGAAAGAGAAAAAAAGAAAAGAAAAAGTCCCTTCTGGCCACAGGTTACTCCAAGCTCTGTATACTCTGGCAGGCCTGGGTTTTGATATAGGACTCATTCCAAGTGAAGGTTCTCAGATGTTCTTGTCTTTGTGTTTGCTGGTATCGTGCACATAGTATTTACTTGCTTTACTGCAGACACTTGTATTTTTTGCTTTTGTTATTTGCTTTTGAGTGAACCCTGATTAGCAGACTTAATTCATTTGGAATCATAAGTGAACCTTCCACACCCATTTCTACATTAAGAAAGTTATTAAAAATAACCAGAAATACTTAGGAATTAATACATTATCTTTTTTGTGGGGAGGTGTTTATGACCCCAAAAACTATCTCCCCACAAAGTATTGCTGGGGAGGGTTGATGCTGGGGGACCTGTCCTGGTAGTGCTTGGGGGACCATGTACTGAGGATTGGATCTATACCTCCTGCAGGCAAGGCAAACACCTAGCCTGTAGATCTGTTTCTCTACCCTATGTTTTCAAGCACTTTCAAGTACTTGGGTTATTTCAGAAATAAATATTATAGTTGCTACAGTGTCTTAACCAAACCCGTGGACTTCAAGTTGATAATATATAAAAAATTGCTCACTAGAGAGCATGTTCACAGCTTTATCTTTCCTTCTTCCACTCTTTTCCTTCCTCCTATTCTTCTCTTCTTTCTTCAGACCTTCTCTGTGTAAAGCAAGGGTCCCTCACCTGCACTTACATAAAACTTGGGCCCTGGCTAGGAGGTGGGACCTGTGACTCAAGAACCTAAGCTGAGGTGACCAGGCAACAAGTGTTGCTGAGCATTGGGTGAGTTGATACAGCTGTCTAGGCCCCTCTCCAGCTGGGTGGGCAGCAGTTCCCACGGTGACCCAGTTCTGGGGTGTGCCTTTGGGAGTTCTTAGAAATTAGGTCTAGGTTCTGTTTCTTCTGCCTTCCAAGGATTTTGTAGCATTTACAGTAAGCATAATACAGATCTTTGTTAAAGACAAAAAAGGGCAAGTAATTTCTCCTGTTTTCTCTATGGTAAGTACCTTTCAAGAATTTCAGTGTTCTTTAGGGTTTTTAAATAGTTCTATGATTATTTTTTATTCATCTTTTGTTTTTTAGTTGGTTTGTGGCCACACTATGGTGCTCAGGGCTATGCCTGGTCTGTGCTCAGAGGTCACTCCAGTTGTGACCCATGTGCCAGGGATTGAACTATGATTGGCTGCATATAAAGCAAATGCCTTAATCCTGAACTATTTCTCTGGCCTCTATTGTATTTTTAATACAAAATTTTAATTGAATCACCATAGATGTAAGTTATAAAGTTGTTAATGATTTTTTACCATACAAGGTCCAACACCCATCCTTCTCCAATGTACATTTCCCATCACCAATGTCCTCAGTGTGTGTGTATGTATTTTAGTGGCAATGCTCAGGTATTATTCCTGGCTCTGTACTCAGAAATCACTCCTTGCAGGCTTGGGGAACCATATGGGTAGTGCAATGCAAATGCACTACCCATATTATTTTTATTATTATTTTATATTATTTTTATTATTTATTTTTTATTATAAATCTTGCTTATCATAGTTATATATAAGTAATATAAAATTAACATAAAAAAAAGAAATATAAAAACCTTCTGTCTAGGGGGCTGTTCTGATAGTACAGCAGCTAGGGCATTTGCCTTGCATGTGACCGACCAGCATCCCATATAATCCCTGGATTCTGCTAGGAGTAATTTCTGGGCACAGAGCCAGGAATAATCCCTGCATTCCACGAGGTATGATCCCCCCAAAAAACAACTCTGTCTAGTTTCTTTTTGGAAGTTGGGGATCACTTTGGTTTGAGGATCATACCTGGCACTGCTCAGGACTTAACTTCTGGTTCTGTGCCCAGGGATTGCTCCTGGTAGGCCTTAGAGAACCAACCATATGCAATGTTGGGGATTGAACCCTGGTCAACTGTGTGCAAATAGGTCCTTACCTTCTATATAGTTTCTCTGGCCCCTGAGAAACACTTGTATTTGCACAAATGCAGTGTTTGCTAAAAGAGTAATTTTAGGAGGCCAGTAAGTAATGAGCTTTAAAACGTAATAGTTGTAGATCAGAAGAGACAAATGATGCACTAACTGGTCTTTTAATCATCCTGTTTATATCCTTCTTAGCACTTATTACAGTTATCTTGTCTATCTCTCTGTATTCTTGTTTATTTCTACAGTTTTCCTGACTAGAATGTAAGCCAACAGGGCAGATTTTTTTTTTCTTCAGGCTCTTCAAAATCTAGAACAGTTCTGGACACTTGTTAAGTGTTTGTTAAATGTCTTCTTTATGTAATTGAATACATTTTAAAAGAAGAATTGGAAGATGGGCTCAAAGAGATGGTATGGGGATGTTGAAGGCACTTTCTTTGCACTACTAGCACTAAGATCCCTTGAGCTCTGCTGGATGTGACCTCATCCACCCGCTACCACCCCTACCCACTAGAAATGTGGGAGAAAGAAGTAGTTATTGAGTTCTAACCATGTCAGTGATCTGTGATGTACCCTCCCCCTCAATATTGCTCTGCTAGTTTTCCATGATGGAAAGAAGGATGAGTACTTAACACCTAACTTGCAGCTTTCTGGTTTTAAATCCTGATTATCAGTAAGGCTAATTAGGTTCTTGGTTGATCCCAAGTTTCTGTGTTTTGGTTACCTAACAGTAAGATTTAATCCTCTTAAACAAGGGCAGTGTACCCACTAGCCTCTCCCTGGGTTCCCTTCAGTTAGGCAAAGTCAGATGCTTTGATGAAGTCTGGAATTACCCTCATAAACTAATTCCTGGGTGCAATGGGCTAGGATTGCTCTGGTACTCTTTCCCTAGGGGCCTTAGGAAATAGCTCCTTCCACGATTGGAATTTCAAGTCAAAACATATTTATCTGAGCAGAATTTTAATGATTTATCAAAGAGAGGAGGGATTTTCCCAAACACATCTGAACTTACCAAATTACTGATCCCATTAGCTATGTTTTCTCTTAAGCACCTTTTTTAAACAAAGCAATTACTGCCGAAATCATCACATGTATATTTCATAAAAGCTTCTGACTAAGTTTTGTTTGATTAGCAGTAACCCAGTAAAAGTAAATATTGTTTAAGAAGGCACTTTTAGAGCCCTTTCTTTTTTACCTCACTGAATTGGCTTTTTAAAAGCACTATTCTTTCGTGAGAGTAAGAGCCTTTTTCCAGCTGTCCCATTGTGTAGCTCAAGGTCTTGTTAATACTATTATCTAGCCCTGAGATTACAGGTAATTGTGATAAAACACAAGCTTCAGTTTCTGTAATCTCAGACAAAAATCTGCTCCTGCCCCAGGCCCTCAGATCAGGTGTTGGTTAAATTCAGACATTTCTCACCTGGGAGATAGCCCGAAGCAGAGCTATTTTGGGGAAGGGGCTACTCATAGGGCCTTTTTGTTTTGTTTTATTTTATTTTACCTTATTTTATTTTCCTTTACAGGAGGTGTGTCCATGACAAACTTACGTCCATCATGACGTGCTCAGTGGGAAAATGATTGCTTTTCATGTAGGCACATTTGAAACAAAACACAATAAAACTCTGAATGTGAAATGTACCCAAAGCCTCCCTTCTTTGGCTTTACTTGTCACATGGAGAGGCTGCTCAAACCACTGAGTTCCATGGTTCTCATGCCCCAAAGTCCTGCAAATTGACACCCAAGGAGGCAAGCACACAAAGGAGCTCGGGCCCATGAGAAGGGGAGAGCTGGGCTGGCGTCTTTCTCTCTGGGCAGTGCTTTCCAGCTTTGCTGCTTCTGTCCCTTCTCGGCATTTCAGAAAGAAGAGATGAAATGTGTCTGGTGTTTCGGCATGTTAGCTTCACAGGCAACAGGAGGCTTGCGTTCAGACCCCTGTTCAGCCTGTCATAGGGAAGGCATCGCCTTTCAGGGGAGATTATAATTGTGTATGTAGCCACACAAATGCACATTCTGCCAGGAGGAAAATGCCCTGAAGAGGAGGCCTCATGCTGCCACTCAGGCCCCTTTGTGGAGGGCTGCATAAGAAGCCCTTACACGCCTTAGTCAAGTCTTTTGGGGGCTTAATGAGTCATCTTTTATTGTGATGCCTACTTCAAAAACTCAACAAGGACCCGAAGAACCACACTCTGCTCCAAGCGAGCTGCTTTTATTGGCCCTACAGCTTAGTCTAAGAGTCTGGTACATTCCTGATGACATCATTTACAATGCAGTTGCACAGACAGTAAACAACAAAAAATAATTTTGCTTTCGGGCATCAAGACAGAACTTAAATAGTTTCTCCAATTTAGAGAAATGATAATAAGCTTTGTAAACAGGGAGCACATGAGCTTAAGCAGCAAATCTGACCCCAATCCTTTTTGGAATGTGATGCGTTGAAAGATAGAAAGATAGCTGTAGCAAGACCGAGAAACTTGACACTTTTCAATTATGCGCGGTTCAGCCTTGAGTTCACAGTCTAGGGTCAGTCCCAAGCAGTGCGTTCTAGTGAGTGACTGTGAAAATGCAGGTTAGCTGTGTGAGTAAATCATTAAGCTCCTTGAGCCATAGCATGTCTATAGGAAAGGAAAAGGTAATATTGCCACCTACCTCACAGGAATGCTAGAAAGGAAGATTGAGAAGATAAACACATGGAATTCTTCAGAAGGAAGGTGTTTTGTAAATAGAAAATTCTGTTCTTCTTGATCAAATTTCCCCCAACAAATGAAGTTGATAAAAGCTACCCTCACAGCAGGTTGAGAGGAGTTAATTAATCTACCAGATACCTTAAAATAACTGATTTAATGAGGAAACCCCACAATTGAACTGATGTCTCTCTTGATAGTCTATAACCCCCCAAGCTAGATGTTTACTGAAACACATGATTAGCTCAGGTCTTAGGTGTGCAGTCTGTCTGTTGTCTTATCTTTGTAAAGAAGGGTGAATGCAGAGGTAAAACCACCCTGCCTTTCTTTCTCCTCAAGGTTATGCCTACAAATAGCAACTGGAGTCATGCTAATCTTTGTTGCCATGTCTAAGCATAATGGCTGTTTTGACCTTTGCTCTTTCTGTAAATATTTATTTTCTATCTCACATTTCTAAAGGAGAGACAAACTTATAAAGAGTGATTTATTTGTCTCATGTTGTGAACGTTTCCTTATCGTTCTTTTCTAGGAGTTAAGAAAATAACTAGAAGTTAGAAAATAACTTGTTGAAGGACCTCACATTAGCCTTCACTGGAGAGCTCTTAATATAGCCAGTTTGGGATCAGAGCAATAGGATAGAGAATTTGGCACTTGTCTGTGCATAGCTGATACAGGTTTGATCCCCAGCATCCCATATGGTTTCCCCAAGCACCTCCATGAGTACTTACTGAGCGCAGAGCCAGGAGTAACTCCTGAGCATTGCTGGGATTGCCCCCTACCTGCCAAAAATCATCATCCTGTGTGCCTCAGGAATGGCTCCTTTGTGGATGGGAGAAGGAACACTGGTTATTATCTTTAGAGAAGGGATCCAGAAAAGAATCTATATTCTTTTGTTGAGGCGCAGGGGGAAAGTTTGGATCATACTTAGTGGTGCTCAGGGATCACTTGTGGTGGTGCTTGGGAGACCATATATGTTTCTAGGAACTGAATTGGAGCCAACTGTGTGCAATGCAAGTGCCTTCACATCTGTACCCTCTCTTAGACCCAAGAATGACCCCCTGGCAATGCTCAGGGAATTCTGTGATCCAGGGGCTTGAATAGGCTTGCACAGGTTTACAACTGCTGCAGCTTCACTTCCTGTAATATGTCTCTGGCCCCTAAATTAATTTATTTCCTTCCTTCCTTCCTTCCTTCCTTCCTTCCTTCCTTCCTTCCTTCCTTCCTTCCTTCCTTCCTTCCTTCCTTCCTTCCTTCCTTCCCTCCCTCCCTCCCTCTCTTTCTCTTTCTCTCTTTCTTTCTCTCCTTCCTTCCTTCCTTCCTTCCTTCCTTCCTTCCTTCCTTTCTTCCTTCCTTCCTTCCTTCCTTCCTTCCTTCCTTCCTTCCTTCCTTCCTTCCTTCCTTCCTTCCTTCCTTCCTTCCTTCCTTCCTTCCCTCCCTCCCTCTCTCCCTCTCTTTCTCTTTCTCTTTTTCTCTCTTTCTCTCTCTCCTTCCTTCCTTCCTTCCTTCCTTCCTTCCTTCCTTCCTTCCTTCCTTCCTTCCTTCCTTCCTTCCTTCCTTCCTTCCTTCCTTCCTTCCTTCCTTCCTTCCTTCCTTTCTTTCTCCTCTTAAGTTTTAGTTTTTTATTTAATTTTTTGCTTTGTTTTTGAACGACACTCAGCAGTGCTCAGGGCTTCTTTCTGGCTTCCTGGCTTGTACTCAGGGTCACTCATGGAAGGGCTCAGGAGACCATATGAATGAAGTTCATTCTGAATTGAACCCCAGTAGGCCATATGCAAGGGTAAGTTCTTTACCTGCTAAACTCTTCTAATCCCCTTTCTTGATATTTTTTTTTTGTTAATATTTAAGTTTAAGTGAGAGAATGCCTTTCACAGGTAATTTTACAAGGTTAGAATTTCATCTTTTGTTTCCAGTTATAGTAGTATATGGGTAAGTTCACTTCCCAGATTTTCCAGGTTTTGTTTTCTATAAGATGATACAAAATGGGGAGGGGGCAGAGAGATAGCATGGAGGTAGGACATTAGCCTTGCATGCAGAAGGACGGTGGTTCGAATTTCGGCATCCCATATGGTCCCCTGAGCCTGCTGGGAATGATTTCAGAGCATAGAGCCAGGAGTAACCCCTGAGCGCTGCCAGGTGTAACCAAAAACAAACAAACAAACAAACAAAAAATAAATGATGATACAAAATGGAAAACATGATTTAAAACTTAAAAATAAATTATTTTATCATTTATTGTTCTTTTTTGGCCACATCCTGCACTGCTCAGGGATTATTCCTGACTCTATACTTAGGGGTCATTCTCAGTGGTGCTTGGACAGTTGTACCAAATATCAAACTGGGATTAACTGCATACAAAGTAAGCATCTTACCCCTGTACTAGTTCTCTGACCCCATAATAGATCTTTCAGAAGGCCAGGAATTCAGAGATCCTTCCCTTCTAAAAGGCAGAAGTACAAGGTTATTTTGGAGGTAGAAAATAAGAGTCCATATTTTTCTTAGGCATTTAGGTACTGTGCTTCATTTGTAAACTGTTTTTTTGTGGGTTTTTTTTGTATTTTTTGTTTGGGGGTCACATCCATTTGATGCTCAGGGGTTACTCCTGGCTCTGCACTCAGAAATTGCCCCTGGCTTGGGGGGACTATATGGGACACTGGGGGATCGAACAATGGTCCATCCGAAGCTAGAGCTTGCAAAGCAGACAGACACCTTACCTCTAGTGCCACCTCCCTGGCCCTGAAAAAAATTTTTTTGAGAGATCACACCTGGTGTTCAGAGGTTACACCTTGCTCTAGCTCAGGAATTACTCCTGACTGGCTCAGGAACCATATGGGATGATGAGGATTGAACCCAGGTTGGCCACATGTAAGGCAAGTTCCCTATCCACTATATTGACTCCTAATCTATATATGTCTTGACATTTTTTTTTTTTTGGTTTTTGGGTCACACCGAAAGCGCTCAGTTTTTGGGTCACACCTGACTCCTGGCTTTACGCTCAGAAATTGCTCCTGGCAGGCTCGGGGGACCATATGGGATGCCAGGATTTGAACCACCTGGATCGGCTGCATGCAAGGCAAACGCCCTACTGCTATGCTATCTCTCCAGCCCCAGAAATTCATTTTTTTTTGTTTACTCCTGGCTTTCTGCTCAGAAATAGCTCCTGGCAGGCACAGGGGACCATATGGGATGTCGGGATTCGAACCAACCACCGTAGGTCCTGGATCAGCTGCTTGCAAGGCAAACACTGCTGTGCTATCTCTCCGGCCCCCAGAAATTCACTTTTTAAGCCAGAGAGTGACATAAGCTTAATGACTTTATTTATTTATTTTGGTTTTGGTGCCACACCCAGTGATGCTCAGGGGTTACTCCTGGCTATGCGCTCAGAAATCGCCCCTGGCTTTGGGAACCATATGGGACGCCAGGGGATTGAACTGCGGTCTGTCCTAGGCTAGTGCGAGCAAGGCAGACACCTTACCCCTTGCTCCATTGCTCCGGCCCCTGACTTAAGTTATTGAGGAAAAACATAACTTTAGGCATTATTCTAGGGACATAAACTATGTTACTCTCATGTGTATTAGTTTTCCATTGCTCCACGACAAGTTATCATCAACTTTTCAGCCAAAAACATGAAATTATTTATCTTGCAGTCATGGTTGTTCATCCAATGTCAAATTATTTTCATAGTCAAGTTTCTGGTAAACATGGACTGAGTACCCTATTCAGCATTTGTCCAGTCCAACAGGAATTCTTAAGAGAAATGAGATCCTAAGATATTCTTAAAATGACTCTATAAGGAATGAATGTATTTGAACAACAACAATGAAGTTGGTGAAGGACAGGGTTAAGCTAGAAACGGAATGGAAAATTCATGTTCTTTACTTGACCACCTCTTCTTTGTCTTTGAAGTAAAAATCAAGATTCTCTCCTTAGAAGTAGAGAAACAGAAGTAAAAGGCGTAGGAGAACAAAGAAAGTTTGTATTGGTTGCTGTGGGAAAGAAGAAAGCTTAATTTGGGACAAGTCGAAGAATTCTGCGCAGCATTAAGACCTTTGAAGTATAAGGATGCATAAATACATCTATTGAAGAATGAAGCAACAAAGAACATTAAAAAGAACAAAGTTGACTATGTAAATTGGCAAAAGAAAAGAAAACAAGAGTTTAACAAAGTAATAAATGAAGCAATTGAAAACTGTTTTAGGAAAACAAGATGCCTTGCATATCAGTAAGGAGAGAGAAGAGTCAAATAGCATATTTTTTTAAAAATTCAATGCTTATTTTTTTTTTTGGTTTTTGGTTTTTGGGCCACACCCGTTTGACGCTCAGGGGTTACTCTCCTGGCTATGCGCTCAGAAGTCGCTCCTGGCTTGGGGGACCATATGGGACACCGGGGGATCAAACCGCGGTCCGTCCTAGGCTAGCGCTGGCAAGGCAGACACCTTACCTTTAGCGCCACCGCCCGGCCCCTATGCTTATTTTTTATTAGGTTTAGAATTTTATAGGTCAGATAGGTCTTCAAGGGCTGAAGAAATGTCTCAGTGTACAAGAGCACATACTTTGCAAGCAGGAAATTCATGTTTCATCTCCACTCTGTATGGTCCTCTGAACGCTGAGCCAGGAGTATCCCCTAAGTACCAGTAAAAGTGTAGTAAGTGTAACAAACAAAAAATTCAAGCAAACTAAGACCAAATAGATCTATAAAGGTTATTTGTAAAGACCAAAGAAACAAACAAACACCAGAACCACCAAAAACACTCCACAAACTTCTCTTAAGTTTCATTCCTTAGAAGATATGATTTTCAGGGTTATCATTTCTTTTAATATTATTAGAAATAAATTAAATGGGGGTGCTGGTTTGGGCCATGCTAACTGGTGTTTAGAAGTCACTCCTGTTAGTGTTATGGAACCTAATGCAGTGCTTGGGATAAGACTGGTGTTTGATGACTACATGTGTGACATTTATTTGCCTTAGTCCCTTTATGTCTCTCTGACCCTTTGGGTTTGTTTGTTTGTTTTTGTTTGGGGGCCACAAAGATATCATTCGGGCCTTACTTTACTCCTGGCTTTGTATTCAGGGATCATTTCTCATTCCTATTGATTCTCAGGAGATCTTATGAGATGCTGAGGATCAAACCTGGTCAGCTGCTTGCAAAGCAAATGCTCTGCCTGCTGTACTATATTGCCTACCAGGGATCCTTTTCGATATTTTCTTGCATCTCAAAGTAGTCTTTTGTTTTGTTTTGTTTTTGTTTTTTGGAAGGTTTAGGGGCTACTCCTGGCTCTATGCTCAGAAATTACTCCTGGCAGTCTCAGGGGACCATATGGGATTCCAACCACCAACCTTCTGCATGCAAGGCAAATGCCTTACCTCCATGCCATCTCTCTGGCCCCTCAAAGTAGTCTTAAACTGCTCTAGTTTGAGATGTCTCCCAGATGATACTCATGGGCCTGAGGGCCACTGTCTGCCATACTCAGCCAACTGACGGTGCTTTACAGAGCGTCTAGTGATGCTCAGAAGGCCATGTCAGGCTGGGGATCAAAATGTGCCTTATCACACTTTCTCTGATCCCTACATTGTGCTTCTTGATTTTTCAAGAAGAAATTTTATTTCTCTCCATCTTTGGGGTTAGTTTTTTTGGAGGGGCACACTGGTAGGCACTCAGGGGTTACTCTTGGTTCTGTGCTCAGAAATCTCTCCTGACAGGTTTAGGGGACCATATGGGATGGCGGGGATCAAACCTGGGTCAGCCCTGTGCAAGGCAAATGCCCCATCCACTTTACTATCAATCTGGCCCCTCATTTCTATATTTTAAATGACTTTCTGTCAAGGATTTTGTCCTTTAATACCCCTTAACTTCCCTTTTTACCTTTTCTTTTTTTTTTTTTTTTTTTTTTGTGGTTTTTGGGTCACACCCGGCAGTGCTCAGGGGCCACTCCTGGCTCCATGCTCAGAAATTGCTCCCGGCAGGCACGGGGGACCATATGGGACACCGGGATTCGAACCGATGACCTTCTGCATGAAAGGCAAACGCCTTACCTCCATGCTATCTCTCCGGCCCCTCTTTTTACCTTTTCAATAAAATTATTCTTGGTTAAGTCAATATTCAGTATTTCTTATGAGCATGCAAAAGTTATTTATGTTTATAAATATAAATATGTTGCATCATTATTTCCTCCTTTTACATAATTTTTTTTGGAATTAATTATTGCTTTGATTTTTGATTGCTTCATTCTCTCTCTTTATTTTTTTTTTTCTTCTGTCTTTGGGCTACACCCAGAGGTGCTCAGGGGTTACTCCAGGTTCTGCACTCCTGGCATTGCTTGAGGGATCATAGGGGATGTGGAGGATCAAATCCAGGTCAGCCAAGTACGAGGCAAGCAGCACACCCCCCTGTACCATTTATCCATCTCCATGTTTGCTTTGTTTCCTACGATGCTTTCTCTAATTTATTCCTGAACTCTACAAATGAAAGATTAACCTTCTCTCAGTTCATGCAAACTCATCAAGTATTCTCTGAATTTCAAATTCTTCAAGAGAACTGTTCTGGTGTGATCCTTCTAATTTGGTTTTTCTTCTCTAATCTTGCCTAGTTGTTTTCTTAATCTCTTATCCTTATCTGGGATTTTACTTGTCTTCCAAGTTACATTCCATATTTTTTGAAGTTTATATTTTCCTTACTCCCTCCCCCCTTCTTCTTTTGTTGGCTTGCACTCTTCATGTTCTTCAGACTGTGTTGAAGATTGCGTAACTGCCACTGTGATCTCATTGCAGAGCACTTTATCGCCCCTAGAGAAGTTTCTTATCAGTGACTTATAGTCAGCTCAGCCCAGTAGTTCTGCCAACAGATGTACTGATTCTGCTCAGCTGCTATTTTTGTTTCCTGGCTGGTGGTGGCAGTGGCAGTGGCAGTGTGGTGTGGAATATATGTATGTGTGTGTGTACTGATGTATATGTGTGTGTTGGTATGTGTTGTGTGTGGCATATATGTAAGTGGCATGATGTGTACATGTTGGTGATGGTGGTATGTGTTGTGTGTATGTGGATGTTAGCATGATGTGTTTGTTAGTGATATGGAATAGTATGTGTGATAGTGGTATAGTGTGTGCGTATACACACATGCACCTGGGTTTGGGGCACCATCATTGGCGCAGGGCCTCCATCCCCAGTAGACCATGGTAGAGGCACCTACCATGCTGTTGCTATGTCAGATTGTACCAACTTTGACCCTGCCAAGCAGCTGTGCATTCCCAAAGTTTAATTTCCAGAAAAGTAGTAGATTATCTTCCAGTTTAAGTCTTGGCCCTCTGGCATTGATCATGTTTTGACCAGTGTTGGAACTGGGGACTGCAGTAAAATGGGGGTGAGTATTGAATGGAGCTACACTAGAAGAATAGGAAAAGTCTGTGGGCACTCATAGCCCAGCCATGTCCTTCAAGAAGATTCTGGAGAAATTCTTGATGTGCTCTTTATTGGTTACCATAGACCAGCAAAGAATTTGCTCTCTGAATCACTTATTTTAGCAAGTTGACAACAGGGAAACTAAGAAATGACTAGGTTTAGCAGAACATTTGACTCTCAAAACAAGTTATTAGGATTTTCTATAAACAAGATCATGGCCCCTGCATATAGAAGTTGTGTTGCTTTTATCCTTTATGATATAGTTGCTCCTTTTCATACCTCTCCTTATTTTCATGCAGTGTAGGGGATGGAACCAGAGTCTCAAATCTATGATAGCTATCCTCGATTACTGAGTGCACCCCTGTCCTGGCTCCAGTGCAGTACTGATTAGAGGTGTGAAAGTGGACTTGAGTTAAAATATTCAGTTTTGGGATCAGAGAAATAGTACAGTGTGCAAGATACTTGCCTTGCATATGGTTGATTGGAGTTCATTGCCAGGCATATACAGACCCTAAGCACAGCTAGGAATGGTCCCCAGCAGAGTGTCAGGAGTAAGCCCTGAGCACCTCTAGGTGTGACCGAAGTAATGCATTTAAAAAAATCTAGCCTTGCACCATTAAGTATGGTGAGATAGATTTTTTATAGTTCACTAAATTTGAATTTAAAACTAAAACTTAAAATACTAACTTATTTAAATGACAATAAAATCCATTACCTAATAACATAAATAACATTAAGTAAAAATATGTTTCCAAAGTAAAACAGGATGAGCCTAGTAGCATTGCTTAATATAATTTTTTATTATTTAATGTCTAGCTTAATAAAAAGCAGCTGAATTCTCATATTTACTGTAGGGGATAATCTCTTACAAAATAGCTTTAGTTGAAGAATATTTAAAACTTTATCCAGAGACTGTTATGTAGGTAGAAAATATTCACAGGGGGACAGAACCACAACACAGTGGGTGGGGCATTTTTTTTGCATGTGACCTACCTGGGTTTGATCCCCAGCAACCTCTATGGTCCCCTGAGCCTGCCAGGAGTAATTTCTGAATACAGAGCCAGGAATAACCTGTGAGTGCTGCCAGATGTGCTGTGCTCCCCACCACCCCCATGATAAAAAAAAAGAAAGAAAAGATAGGAGGATTCAGTGGTAAAGTATTACTTTTAGAGTGTGAGACCTTGGGGTTGATCACTGGTGTGGTCTACTTGTGTCAAATATGGTGCCAGCAGTTGTGTTTTGTTTGTTTGTTATTTGCTTGTTTGTTCATTTTGCCACACCTGGTAACTCACACCTGGAGTTACTTCTGGCTTTGCATTTAGGAATGACTCCTGGTGGTGCTTGAGGGATCATAGGGAATACTAGAATTTGAACCCAGGTCTGCAGTGTGCAATCCTTCAATCCCCACCTGATGTGCTCTATCTGGCCAATCCATGTTTTGGTACTCCTGGGGCCACAGCTATCTGCCTGATCTCTAGCACACCTCAGTGCAGTGTATGTGAGCACCGCAATTAGTACGTGATCCTGACAAGTTGTGATCAAACACCACAGCTAAATATGTGTGACCTCTGGCAGGTGCTGTAGCTGAGTATGCAAGCACCACAACCAAGATGTGCACCTGCCTTGTAAGTACAACAGTCAAGTGAGCAAGCTATCAGTGAGCAAGCAATAACAATCACAGCAGAAAAGGGTAGTGGGGAGAGAGGAATACTTTTTGTTGTTTTGTTTTGTTTTTGAGCAACACCCTGCAGTACACAAGGCTTATGCCTAGCTCTATACCCAGGTTCTACACCACACTCCTTGTGGTGCTTGGGGGAACCATATGGAGTGCTGGGGATCAAACCTGAGTTGACTATGTGCAAGGTAAGTGCACTAGCCACTGGACAATTGCTCCAGCCCGGGAAGGGGGATAGATTTTAAATGGGAGGGGAAAAATACAGTCTTCTCATAGTCTTTCAAATAGTTTTGACTATCATTCTTTGATGCTATGCCAAAATTGAGTATCATAATTTCTAGTAGTTGCATTGTAAACTCTAAAACTAATGTCAATAACTTGTTTTTTATTCTGTATTAAAATCCACTAGTTTCAGGGCCAGAGCAATAGTACATAGGGCAGGGCACTTATCTTGCTTTTGGCTGACCTGGATTCGTCCCCTTGCCCATCAGGAGTGATCCCTAACTGCAGAACTAGGTTAAGTAAACCTTGAACCCAGCCAGGTGTGCCCTCAAACCCAAAATAAATGAAATAACATAAATCCACTAGTTCTTTGTACTTTGAAAGAGATCCTTTTACCCACAATTTAGGTGGAAAATACTGATTCACTTTAACCTGGCAGATCTCCCAAAAGTTGACATATTTCTGTATACAATAGCAAAAGATCACATTCATTAATATCATGCCTAATCTTATCAGAAGTCTTTAAAAATTGGAAAGCCATCAGGTTCATGATGCAAGATGTAAGTTTTCCAAATATTTTTTTTTGCTTGAAAGCATGATTTTTACTATTGGTAACAAATACCGTTGGTTGTTTTTCTTGAAACAACTATTATAGGCTCATATTATTCACTTTTGAGAAAGATTTGAACAAACATCTAAGTATGAATAACCATAGTTTATACTTCACTTAATCTTTCAAGTTAAAAGTGTCTTATGTAAAAAGCAGCTGGCTGACCTCAATGGACTCTAAGTGCTTTCTTTCCTTTAGAAACGCCGTCTTGCTTTGGTTTGTAGTGGACATGTTTTATGTATATACCCTAGCTGCTTTATAGCAATTTAAAGATTCAAGATCAAGGGTCAAGATTTAATAAAATTAATAATATTTACTGCATCTTCAAGGACATTCACAAAGTACAACTAGCTTTTTCCCTCCCTTGGTTTGTTTTCTTTGTGGAATGCATGAGGCAATGAAGAATACTTTAGAATTGTTTAGAATAGTCACTGTCTTTAGTATTGGTCTCTAGCTTTACTCATTGGCTCAGATGCCAACAATTTATTCATTGTTGTTTTTGCATTATTAGTGCAAATGCCAACAGAATGAAAAAGTAAATAAAGCCTTAGTATTACATGGTTTTGATTTAATGGATCTGCTTAAAGGGTTGAGAAGGCTTAGGCATCATGGATCACTCTTTGAGAATCATTGACCTAGAATAACTTTTTTCTCCTGTATGCTTTCCATTTCCCCTTTCCTGACTTATGCTGTTTGTTTTTTTCCTTCATCCAAATTAGTGAGATAAAATATAGATAATATAGAATTTATTACGTTACCATTTTGAAATGTACAATTCAGTGGCATAAAATACGTTCATAAGGTTACGCAGTTATTACCACCATCCATTTCTGAAACTCTTCCTGTTGCAAAATAAATTTTCTTATAAACCATGACTCCCCATTCCTCCCTTCTTGCAGCTCTTGGCAGCTCCATTGGTAAATATCAGTTTGTCTTCTCTTCCTATAAACTTTGTGCTTTTGCTTTTTTTTTTTTTTTTTTTTTTTTTAAGTTTTTGGGCTGCACCCGGCGGTGCTCAGGGGTTACTCCTGGCTGTCTGCTCTGAAATAGCTCCTGGCAGGCACGGGGGACCATATGGGGCACCGGGATTCGAACCAACCACCTTTGGTCCTGGATCGGCTGCTTGCAAGGCAAACGCCACTGTGCTATCTCTCCGGGCCCTGCTTTTGCTTTTTTACTTAAAGATTCTACATATAATTAAGTAAAGGCATATAGTCTTTTCTGTCTTTCTCTAACTGGTTTCATGTTGTTTTTACAAAGAGCAAACATTTTTTTCTTTTTTATGGACCAATGTTACTCCTTTGTGTGCTTCCATATACCATATTTTCTTTGTTCACTCATTCATTGATACACACTGAGATTGTATCTGTATTTTGCTTCTGATGAATTTTGGTGAGTATATCTCTTCAAGTTGGTTTTTTTTTTGTTTTTTGTTTTGTTTTTTGCTTTTCTTAAAAAATGTTTAAAATTGAGCTATCATAGAGAGTTTTTATTTTTTAGGATAAATATGCAGATATGAAATTGCTTAATTTTTTGATATTTCTTTTAAAAAATAATTTAGGGGCCGGAGAGGTGGCGCAAGCTGTAAGGCGTCTGCCTTGCATGTGCTAGCCTAGGACAGATCCCCCGGTGTCCCATCTGGTCCCCCAAGCCAGGAACAATTTCTGAGCGCATAGCCAGGAGTAACCCCTGAGAGTCACCGGTTGTGGCCGAAAACCAAAAAAAATTTATCTTTATTTAAGCACCATGATGACAAACATGTTTGTTGTTGGGTTTCAGTTATAAAAAATGAGCACCCCCCTTCACCAGTGCAAAATTCTCACCACCAATGCCCCCCATCTCCCTTCTCCCCCATCCCCTGCCTATATTCGAGACAGGCATTTCATTTCTCTCGTTCACTACCATTGTCATGATAGTTGTCTGTGTAGTTATTTCTCTAATTTTAGCTGTTCTTCCACTAATTTTGTCAGCACCTTTAATTTATCAGTTTTAAGGGGCCACTGGCCTATCCAAATTGGTTCATCAGATTTCTATTTTATTTTTATCAGTGCTGGGGTTTTTCTGACAGTGGCCCCTACCAAAAATTTTGGGTTTTTAATTCAGGAGAAGATTCAGGCTCACCTTGAGCTAATGGAATATGGAATTCTGCCTTCCATTGTTTATGCAGATCATGGCCCCACAGAGATGGTGAGAATGGGCCCACATGAATTTTCTCACCTCATCATTTTTAATTTGTATTTTTAAAGCATCTTTGAGCTTAGCCACAAATTCTACATAAGGCTCCTGGGGACCTTGGATGATTCTTAAAAAGGTTCCCTCATCAGTACTGTTAGTATCAATTCTTTACCATGCAGATAATGCAATGTCTTTAATTATTTTTGAGATTTCCTTTGGTAAAGCTGCTTGTGTCTGTACATCTGAATATTGATTTTCTCCCATTAATAATTCATATGAGAGATTAACCCCTGCCACTCGTTTTTTTGTTCCATCCGAACTATATAGTTTGGATTTCACACCCTCTGCATATAACATTTCCCATTCGGTTCGCTGTTTAGATGACAGGCATATTTCAGCAAGTTTTTTAAAGTCATACAGAGTCCAAATTGATTTTCGACACCAAATTCTTACTATCTCCTAACAATATGGAGAGGTTGCCCCAAAATCTTTACATGCTTTTTTAAACCGTTCCACATCCTCCATTTCGAGAGGTTGATAAATTGAAACATATACTGTCTGCAATGGAGTTCAGGCCGGATTAGCAGAAGTACCCTGCACAGGGTTCTGATGCCTGAGGTGTGGAGTACTAGAATGTGGTTCATTGTCTGAGTTGGCACTAACATGTGGGTCCATACTGTGAACAGAATCAGGACTCCCTTGTGAACTTAGCACTGGAGGCTGGTCATCAGTGTCAAGATTTTGATTTGGACTGTGAGTATCTAAATTACGTGTCCGGGTTGATTTTTTTTACCGGCAAAAATGCCTATACTCTTGATGCCAGTGTTAGATTTATCAGCCTGTATCTTAGTCTGAATTTTCATAGGATAAATTTTTTTATTATCCATACTGGTCATCACTTTACAATTTCCACATTGTCTATTTCCTAACCACCAGCCAATGCCTATGCATATGGTAGTCATATTAGCCAACACAGAAATTCTACAAACTATGACTAATGGAGACCACTCAAACGATGCAAATATTGGAGTAGAAATTTTCGATTGAATTGTAAACAGCAACCATCCAACGACAATGATATTTACTAGTGTCAAACCAAGTGGTTTATATCCAAATAGAGTAATGCACCTGAGTAATGCCGAACCGATGTATTTAATAACAGATGGCATAGTGAGCGTGAATATCCATAATAACCAGCCAAGGACCTCCAGAGGCAATTTCCAATAAAACATGTCACTTACAGTTCCAGAGGGTCCAGATTCACCTGTTCCGGGCGCCAAATGTGGGGGGAGGTCAAACCCCTTGCTGATAGTCTGCGAGTCCAAAAATAACTCCCAGAAAGATAAATTAAATCCCATTCTTCCATCCCCTCTTTTGGGGGAGACCTTGGTAATAATATCCAGAGTAAATAATCAACGAAGGCAAAAGATTAGGGGACCAAAGGTTCAGCAAAAAGAGTTTTTTGTCAGTTGCAGCCAGCTCCAAAAAGCAAACTGAACAAGCCATCAGTTCTGGCAAAAAGCCCCTTATGCCTCCCAAACAAGCTATTTTATTCTTTCCTTAATCGCCCCCACCTGGAAGATCCAGGTGGGACGACAGGCAAAAACAATATTACAAAAAATACACAACAGTCCTAGTTGATGAAAAAAAACTGCTTTCTCCATTGTATGGGCTTAGCTTCTTTATCATGCATTTTTGTGGAGGTTTGAATTTTAGGTCCACACACAATGTGGACACAGGTAGTCCTTGCTCTATGCTTAGGGGTGGGATTTGGTGACGTTCAGGAGACCATATTCGTGCTAGGGATTGAACTAGGGTCAGCCATATGCAGAGATAGGTACCTTATCCCAGTACTGTCTCTCCTGCCTTTATTTCTCATTAATCACATTAGTATGCAAGTATTCATCATAATGAATGATACAAATACATTTCTGGGAAAAAGAGGGAAATCACAGATATTTTTTACTATCAAACTGAAATACAACAAAATTAGAGATAATGTAAATATAATTGAGTACCAAAAAACCCATACACAATTGAAGAATAGCTAACTGCAAGATATTTTACAATTTTGTTTTTGTTACTGTTTTTGAAGCAACATCTGGTGGTACACAGGATTTACTCCTGCCTCTATACTCAGGCATCATTTCTTTCTTTCTTTTTTTTTTTTTTTTTGAGCCACACCCATTTAATGCTCAGGGGTTACTCCTGGCTAAGTGCTCAGAAATTGCCCCTGGCTTGGGGGGACCATATGGGACGCCAGGGATCGAACTGCGGTCCTTCCTTGGCTAGTGCTTGCAAGGCAGACACCTTACCTCTAGCGCCACCTCTCCGGCCCCTCATTTCTTTATTTTTTAAAAATTTAATTTATTTAAAGAAAATGCATTACATAGTTGACATAACTGATACTAATACATTTTTAAGGAAGACCAAAAGCAACATTAAAAAAAATAGAAAGTTGAAAGAAAAACTAAAGAAATGGAAGAGAAAGGAGAGAATATTTTTGAAAACTATTGACTCACAATGAATTCATTGAAGCACCAGCAGGAAGTTTAGTAAGCTCTTCTTTTTTTTTTAAAGGATAAGAGTTAAAAAAAAAATACAGCAATAATGGTGTGAGAATGGCAAGTGTTGTTTGCATAGGCCCAGCAAAATATGGGTAAAATGGGAAAAAAAATGCCTTTTCCTAAATACAAAGAGACCTTATCCCTGAAGTTGTCTGGCATAAGACCAATTCTGGGCTCCAGGCATACTAGATTGTCCAACCCCAGAGTCATTCTCTGTGGTGAAATTTTTTTCACACATTAGCTGCTGCTGTTGTCCGGTTTCTGTAGTTAAAGATTCTTTTCTGTGTCAGAAGGATTCTGGTTTCTTGTTTCATTGAAGCCAGGATGTGGAGCATCATCCAGTTTCACCTCACCATCAGATGTGGAGCGTCCTGCCCTGCAAGCAAGTTGCTGCTGTCACTGGGTCATCTGGGTGTCAAGGGAACACTCCTTGGAGTAAAGGCAATGCCAGGGTACTGGTAGAGTCTCCCCTGGTAGAGGTTTGTCTCCTGTAGACAAATTGTTGACAATTGTGGTCATTTCCGTAGATGGTTAATGGGTCAGGGGTGTATGGGCAATGCCCATTCTTATGAGGCCTGAGCCAAGTCATTTTGCCAGTGTTCAGGATATAAGGATAACTGTATTACAAAATTTGTGTTCCTATCTCTGTTAGATAATAACTTGTTTGCATATGTAGTCATTTCCCATTTTAATGCACCTAAGCAAATGAGGGACAATGCCACCATGTATTATTGGTGCCTCTGAGGAGCCGAGGGAACAAGTCCAACAATCCCCTTACTTGGTTCTAACATGAATTCTAAAGCGAAAGACTCTTCTACCTTAATTCCTTGTTAAACAGATCACAAAGAAAGAAAGAAAAACAAACAAAAACAGTGGGCACAATTGTCACTGTATAAGGGGATATTCAATAAGGGTTATAGCGGTTAAGGGAATACATCTAGGATATTCATATATGCATGTCACTTTTTTTTTTTTTTGGTGTTTGGTTTTTGGGCCACACCTGGCGATGCTCAGGGGTTACTCCTGGCTGTCTGCTTAGAAATAGCTCTTGGCAGGCACGGGGGACCATAGGGGACACCGGGATTCGAACCAACCACCTTTGGTCCTGGGTCGGCTGCTTGCAAGGCAAACGCCGCTGTGCTATCCCTCCAGGCCCGCATGTCACTTTTAAGTCATTAAAAATAGTCGGAAGGAGAGTGTGCTTGATGGGGAACCAAGAAGTGGGGGTAAAAACGATTAAATGTGGGTTAATAGACGGTGGGAGTGAGGGAGTAAAGGACTAAAAATGAGCTTCTGGGCAATGAGCCAAGACGGGAAGGAAAGTCTGAAACATAGACATTCTGTATATGACAAACAGATTAAACCCAGTGATATCCAAATACAATTTCTGCACGGGGGTGCTAGCCATGATTTCAGAATGGATAGGGATAGGAAGAAAAGTTGCCTGCAACTTCCTGAAGGAAGCCCCTCTTGTGCTCTTGTGCTGCCTTGCACATGGCTGGTCCTTATTTGAGTCTGACACTGAATATGGCTACCTGAGTATCATCAAAAGTAAGTCCTTAGCACTCCCGCATGTGCCCCCCAAACCAAACAACCAAAAGATTAAAAATAGTGCTGGAGACAAGTATGGAGCATACTGTTTGCTATTGGTCTAAATGTGAATTGCTAAAACCATTATTGAAGTTTGAATGCATATTTCTCAAAAGTAGAAAAGTAGAATTTTCATATGATCCAGTTATCTCAATTTTTTTTTTTTTTTTTTTTTTGGTTTTTGGGCCACACCCGGTGACGCTCAGGGGTTACTCCTGGCTATGCGCTCAGAAGTCGCTCCTGGCTTGGGGGACCATATGGGACGCCGGGGGATCGAACCGCGGTCCGTCTCCTAGGCTAGCGCAGGTAAGGCAGGCACCTTACCTCGAGCGCCACCGCCCGGCCCCCAGTTATCTCAATTTTTGATATTCACCATAAAAACATAAAAAATAGTATTAGTGAGATAGTACAGGAGTTAAAGCACTTGCCTTGCACATTGTCAACCATGATTCAGTTTTTGGCATTGCGATACTCCCCTAATCAATACCAGGGATCATTTCTGAGCATAGAGCCAGGAATAGCACCTGAGCACTACCAGGTGAGACCCAAAACTCCCCATTCCCCAGTACAAAAGCATTAACTGAAAAACATAATTTTGTGTTTATTACACTACTACTTACAATATCAAAAGACTGGAAATCATCTAAGTGTCCATTGACCAGTGTATGGATAAAGAATGTATCATCTGTATAAATAATAAAATGCTATTTAAGCTATTTAAAAAAGACAAAGTTTTAGGGACACAGCTCAAGTGTTAGAGCACATGTCTAGCATGCATGAGCTCTGAGTTTGGTCTCTGGCATTAGCGACTACATTGAGCACTTATGGGTGTAGCTCTGGCAGTCCTTGCAGTCTGGTACCAAGTGCCACATCACCAGGCCAGTACAGCTGAGTGGCCCTGAGTCCCCAAGCCAAACATGCTGGCTATTGCCCTGCTTTGTTTTGTTGCTCTTTAAAAAATGATAAAATCTCATTTGCAACAGTTTGGATAGATACAGAGGATATTATGCTTAAGCAAATAAATCAGATGGACAAAGCCACACATTGTATAATTTCATTCATATGTGGTGTACAGAAAAAGCAAACCCATAAAAACTTTTGGATGTGAAGACCAATCAGTGCTTACTAGAAGTGAAGGGGAAAGTGGAGTGGGGAGAGGCCAGTGGTGGTGAACTTGGACAAAAGGAATGATAGAGTTGGATTGGTGGTTAACATAATCTTCCATTAATTTAGGAAGTCTAAATCTCTCTCTAGTTTCAGATAGATTTTATATGGTAGCCAGAATATGCCAATAATCTCCATGACTGTTAAGTCTGACTCAGCAAAATTGATCTTTTTGGGGGGCGGGCAGTTTGACCCACACCTAGGACTGCTCTGGGATTACTCCTTGCTCTGTGTTCAGGGGTCTCTCTTGATGGTGTGCCGGGGATCATATTGGGTGTACATGCTGTGTGCAAGGCAAACACTCTACCTTCTTTTTGCTCTAGGCCTCCAAGTGTGGGTTTTTTTTTTTTTTTCGTTGTTTTTTTTTTCTCCTGGGTCACACCGGTGGTGCCCAGGGGTTACTCCTGGCTCTTCTCTCAGAAATTGCCCCTGGCAGATTCAGGGAACCACATGAGCTGCAGGAAATCGAACCAAGGTTGTTGGGGTTGGTCACCTGCAAGGCAAACGCCCCACCTCTGTGCTATCACTCCGATCCCATGGTGTGGTGTTTAAAATTTTTTTATTTTTAAACTGAAGCTTTTCTTGAGAAGTTGCATTATTTGAGCAGTATAAATTCCTTGAAGAGAGTTTTCTGGAAGCAATTGCAGAAGTCTTTTTTTTTTTTTTTTTTTTTGACTTTTGGGTCACTCCCGGCAGCATTTAGGGGTTACTCCTGGCTCTACACTCAGAAATCACTCCTGGCAGGCTTAGGGGACCATATGGGTTACTGGCATTCAAACCACCGTCCTTCTGCATGTAAGGCAAAAACCCTACCTCCATGCTATCTCTCCAGTCCTCAGAAGTCCTTTTTTATAATAGTCTTTTTAAAAATTAAATCACTGTAGGGATCGGAGAGATAGCATGGAGGTAGAGTGTTTGCCTTACATGCAGAAGGACAGTGGTTCGAATCCCGGCATCCCATATGGTCCCCCGAGACTGCCAGGAGTTATTCCTGAGCGTAGAGCCAGGAGTAATCCCTGAGCACTGCTGGGTGTGACCCAACCCTCCCCCCAAATTAAATCACTGTAGGGTTCGGAGAGGTGGCACAAGCGGTAAGGCATCTGCCTTGCCCGCGCTAGCCTAGGATGGACCTTGATTTGATCCCCCGGTGTCCCATATGGTTCCCCAAGCCAAAAACCAAACAAACAAAAAAATTAAATCACTGTGATATATAGAATTTAAAAAGTTGTTGGTACGGAGCTAGTGCCATAGCACAGTGGTAGGGCAAGGTTCGATTTTTGGCCTCCCATATGGTCCTTCAAGCCTGACAGGATAGATTTCTGAGTGTAAAGCCAGGAGTCATTCTTGAGTGCCATTTTGGGTGTGGCCCCAAAACAAAAAAACAGACAAAAGTTGTTGATAATTGAATTTTAGTCATACAATATTCCAACACCAATTCTTCACTAGTGTTCCTTTCCTGCCACCAGTGTCCCCAGTTACCCTCCTGTCATCCCTCCCCTAGCCCCATCCTGCATCTAGGGTGGACACTTCTCTCTCTTTTTCCTTTTTCCTTTTAGGCACTGTGGTTTGGAATACTGTAACTGAAGGGGTAGGTATCATCTTATTTCTTTTCAACTCCCAGATTTTGCCCAAAGTGATCATGTCCAGCTGCTATTGTCATCTGTCTTCACTGCATTTTCCACTTATCATTTCTATTATCTTTAGGTATTATTCTCATACTATATGGTTTTTTGGATTGTTTTTGGTTTTGGTTTTTAGGCCACACTCGGTGACACTCAGGGATTTTTCCTGGCTATGTGCTCAGAAATCGCTTCTGGCTTGGGGGGCCATTGGATGCTGGGGGATCGAACCGAGGTCCCTCCTAGGTCAGTCATGTGCAAGGCAAATGCCCTACCACTGTGCCACTGCTCCGGCCCCACTATTAATATCCCACAGATGAGTGAGACTATTTTATGTCTGTCTCTCTCCCTCTGACTCCTTTCACATAGCATTATACTTTCCATGTATGTCCATGTATAAGCATATTTCATTATTTCATTTTTCCTAACGGCTTCATTGTGTAGATGTGCCACAGTTTCTTTAGTCACTCATCTGTTCTTGGGCACTTGGGTTGTTTCCATAGTCTGACTATAGTGAATAGTGCTGCAATGAACTAGGCATGAAGAGGGTTTTTCTGCATTGTGGTTTGGACTATTCCCAGGAGTTGTATTGCTGGGTTGGATGGAAGGTCACAGTTTCTAACTTTTTGAGGAAAGTGCAGAAATGTCTTATAAAAGCAATAGGTGAAATAAGACAGAACATAAGCAAGGTTGTTTAAAGAGATGAGGCAATTAGAAAAGGGGTTCTTCCTCTTTGTTTCCTTTTACTTCACGGCTGCTCCTCATTTGTTCATTTTCCTCTCTAGTATAAAATACAGGATCTGAGAAGGAAGTGGAGCTGTCATCAATTCTAAAATTGTACAGACTATTTCCTCTATAATAAATGCAAAAATGAACTTTCTTTGTTTAAATTCTACAAAATACTAAGATATTGTATGGTCAATTTTGCAGTTGTGAGATACATGTTTTTATCAAGTCATATTAATCATGCTCATTTTAAATATTTTAAATTTGTCTAAGTATTTCTAAGTTTGTGATTCTGGGAAAAATATTTATATGCATGAGATTGAAATTCAAACTTTTATCCTACCAATTACAAACCATATGACCTTGAACAATTTCCTCGTTTGTAAAATGGAGATAATAATAATCCCAGCCTTATCTGACTCTGAGTCTGGTTGCAAGGTTCAATGAGATAATGTGTGTGAAAGTATTTAGTACACTTTCAGGGTCGATACAAATGTTATTGTCCAAGTTCTGAAAGTCATCTAGACCATACTTGGTTTGCACCAGTAGTAGATATTAATGATAGCACAACATTGTGTCAGATGCAAGAACAGTGTCTGGACCCACTTCCTGTCCTAGTGCGGTAACTAGACTGATGACTAGACCAGTGCACATTCTGGTTGGTACATTAGTTTGATTCATTTATTTGTGCTTTGGGTGAAATTCTTAGCTGCTTGCTGTTAACATATAGCATAAAACATAAAATAACATGGTTTAGGGGCTAGAACGGTGGCGCAAGCAGTCGGTTCAATCCCCCAGCATCCCATATGATCCCCAAGCCAGGAGCAATTTCTTTCTTTCTTTCTTTCTTTTTTTTTCCAGGAGCAATTTCTGAGCTGCCAGGAGTAACCCCTGAACATCACTGGGTGTGGCCCATAAAGCATACACAAACAGAAAAAAAAAGATTTAAACAAGTTATAAGTTTATATATAAATTTGGCTATGGAAAAGAAATGGAATATAGACAACCCAAAGCTGTCTGGGTGTCTTCTAGTTGTAATCAGGGATTCAGGACTTTGCCTTTCCCCCAACATTGTAGCCATAGATTCCACCTTTTACTTCATGATCATTGGGCACTGAAGGACACTCTCTGTGACTCTTTGAAGCAACTAAGGGTCATCTTTCAGCTGAATGAGTTCCATTTAAGCATTTTCTAAACTCATGCCACATTATACTTAAAATTTTAAAATAATTTATAAAAATACTGTCTTATTGCATGATCACATGACTTAAACATAGCTGCAAAAGATTCATCAAAGATTGATCATCAATATATAATCAAAACAGGGGGCTGGAGTGATAACACAGCTGTAGGCATTTGCCTTGCACTTGGCTGACTCAGGATGGATGCAAGTTTGATTCTCGGCAACCCATATGGTTCCCCAAGCCTGCCAGGAGTTATTCCTGAGCACAGAGCCAGGAGTAACCCCTGGTCGCCCTGGGAGGGACCGCCCCCCCAATATATATATAATCAAAACAAAAGGGGAGAATCAATAGAAGTCAGTAATGGTCCTTTGGAGAGGAAAATGATGGCAGGGAATTGATACAGATTTTTGACTCCTTTTCTTGTCATCAAGGTCCAAGAATTTGGTGGGTTCATCCAGTAAGAACAAGTTCAGGGGGCCGGAGTGGTGGTGCAAGGGGTAAGGCGTCTGCCTTGCCCATGGTAGCCTATGACGGACCACAGTTCGATCCCCTGGCATCCCATATGGTCCCCCAAGCCAGGAGTGATTTCTGAGCACACAGCCAGGAGTAACCTCTGAGCTGAACGTCAACAGATGTGGCCCAAAAACCAAAAAAAAAAAAAAAAAAAAAATTAAATATACGTATGTCTTCAATTGTGTATTCGATGTATAATTGACAAATATTAGTTTTGTTCATTTTTAAAATATCTTTTTATTTACAGTTGTAATTTAATTGAGGGTGCTACTATTTATTCTTTTATTTTGGGAGAAGGACTAATCTAGGACTAAGTCCAGTACTTTATCCACAAGGACTAACTTTAGGACTTCATATATACAAGGCAAGTACTCTACTACTGAGCTAGAGTTCCAGCCCTACTCGAATACGTTAATAGATGAAGGGAGTGAAATACTTTAAGTCAGTAAGCAGTCAAGCGTTTTGTAATGAGTACAAGTAGTTCAGGGGGAAAAGCCATTGCTGGAAAGTGAAGAATAAGGGAATGAAGCAAAAAGACTCTATTTCTCTGGAGAAAGCAGTGATTTGGGCAGGACAATTAGACGATCACACAAATATATATAAAGTGAAGATAAAGAACTTAGTTATTATGAAAAGCATATTGAACCGAAACAAAAAGTAGGAAAGGACCACCCCCAGGAAAGCAAAGAGTGAATTAATTTAATTTTGAGCCTTCTTATTTCCAAATGCTTTTAGTTCTTTTTCCTTTAGCTTTTTCATCTCCAAGGAAATCAAAGGCTCATTGTATAAATGTTTCATTAATACTTCTGTATTTAAAGACAGTATTATCCCTTCAGCCTGCAATTTTTCTTCTGTGTGTGTACATATGAAGTATTAATATAAGCCTTATCAGGTGCCATATTCATGAGGTTAAATGTATATCTAACAGTGAGAGTAATGCATATAACAATGAGAGTAATGTGTCCACCTTGTGCCAGCTTACTCTTTCCTTCTGCACACAGCTTTTGACAACTGCTTCTGCTTATTCAGTCAGCTCTTTTTTCGTTTGTTTGTTTGTTTTTAGGTTTTAGGCCACACCTGCCGGCGCTCAGGGGTTACTCCTGGCTCTGCACTCAGAAATTGCTCTTGGCTTGGGGGACCATATGGGATGCCAGGGATTGAACCCATGACAGTCCTGGGTCAGCTGCGTGCAAGGCAAATGCCCTACCACTGTGCTACCACTCGGGCTCCTCAGCTTTTTTTGGGAGTGGGTGGGTATTGAATCTCTGGTACTGGATCTGTGGCTGCTCTCAGGGGCTACTTCTGGCCCAATACTCAGTGGTCACTCTCTGGTGCCAGGGATCAAATTAGGTTTGACTGCAGGCAAGGCAAGTGCCTTCACCCTTATACTATTTCTCCAGCCCTCAATCAACTCTTTTAGGTATACATACTATTGTATTTGACTCTGTAAATTTTTTGTTTTGCTTTTTTTTTTTTTTTTTTTTTTGTGGTTTATGGGTCACACCTGGCAGTGCTCAGGGGAAACTCCTGGCTCCACGCTCAGAAATTGCTCCTAGCAGGCACGGGGTACCATATGGGACGCCGGATTCTAACTGATAATCTTCTGCATGAAAGGCAAATGCCTTACCTCCATGCTATGTCTCCGGTCCCGACTCTGTAAATTTTTAATACTGTTGAACTTTGCCTTTTTATTCTCATTTGGCATCTCACTTTTTTTCTAGTACCCTTTTCCCTACCTTTTATCATAAAGATATATAATTTATCTCCTCTGGTTGTTCTAAGTTAGGGATTCCACATTAATTCAGTGACCTGATTATTCTTTCTCCCAGCCAACTACAATATATCTATATATCTATATATGTGTATATATATATTTTTTTTTTTTGTTTTTTTTGGGTCACACCCGGCAGTGCTCAGGGGTTACTCCTGGCTCTACGCTCAGAAATCGCTCCTGGCAGACTCGGGGGACCATATGGGATGCCGGGATTTGAACCACCGACCTCTTGCATGTAAGGCAAATGCCTTACCTCCATGCCATCTCTCCGGCCCCCAACTATAATATTTAAAGAGTTAATACTTTTTTATACTTATTTATTACTTACCACCTTTACAGGACAGAAATTATAATTATTCTTAAATAATGATTAACACCAGATAACTAAATAAATTATCATTTTGATTAAAGAACCTGGCTATCATTTGTCCATTCTGTTAAAAAAAATCTTAGTCCATACAGGATGTGAAAATGAAAATATTCAATCGTCAGGATTTATTTTGCTTGCTTTTTACAAAGGAAAATGTTGGCAACGTGGTTATAGTTAGAAATATGGCAAACTTTGGGGCTGGTAGTGGCACAGCGGGTGGGGCTTTGCCTTGCACGCTGCCAACCCAGAACAGACCCCGGTTTGATTCCCTGGCATCCCACATGGTCCCCCGAGCCTGCCAGGAGCAATTTCTAGGGCAGAGCCAGGAGTGATTTCTGAGCACTTCCAGGTGTGGCCCCAAACCTACATAAATAAATAAATGTTTTTTAAAATTATTATTATTATTATTATTATTATTATTTTGGTTTTTGGTCACACCTGGCAGTGCTTAGCGGTTACTTCTGGCTCTGTGCTCAGAAATCACCCCTAATAGGCTTGGGGTACCATATGGGATGCTGGGGATCGAACCACCATTCATCCTGGGTTGGCCGCATGCAAGGCAAACACCCTACCGCTGTGCTATCTCTCCATTTAAAAAATGTTGGTTTTTTTTTCTAAAGAAATATGGCAAACTTTGGAGATGCAGTTGGGCAAACCTAAAAACTTGCCACCATTTCATCAAGAGGAAAAGAATGATGAAATAGTTCAGTTTCATTTATCTATAAAATGCTGGGTGTTAAGTGGTCTTGAAGTCCTACTTTCAGCTTTCTTTCTGAGGCAGTACTGCAAAAAAGTAAGGAAGTAACTAATGGTTGGTATCAAGTTAAGTACAACTAAGAGAACCCAAGGGGACAGTCTGGAATAAGACAAAAGATTTCAAACCCTGGGGTTCACAGAGATCGTAGGAAGGTTAGAGCACTTGCCTTGCACATAGCTAAAGCTAAAGCTAAAGCTAGTTTGATCCTCAGACCATATGGTCCCCCCGGACTGCCAGGAGTGATCCCTAAGAATGGAGCCAGGTTGAGCCCTCAGCACAGTTGGATGTGGTCCAAAGACAGGGAGGGAAGGAGGGAGAGAGGACTTTCAAGTTCTTGTGAAGCGGAAGCATGCCTCCTGCCTCATCTTTCATGATTGAAATTGAGAAGGACAAAGAGCCATCTGGGCATTTGATGGGTCCTCACTCAGAAAGAAAATCAACCCATGTTCCTGAAAAGAGAGATGTGGGCTCTGGTGGGTTTTGCTTCGTCTTGTTTTGTTTTTAACATGTACCCCATGCCCCCTTATGGGAATTGTAGATGAGCCCTTGTAAGTTCTTGAATGTTCTAAAATGTTGCACATGCAGTTTTTCTGTGAAAAAGCATGTGCAGCTTTGTTCAATTAATTACCAAAAAAACAAACAAAACAATACCCAATCTTGAAAATGAATGCTAGACTCCAGGTAATGAAAATGAAGAGAGGGCCTCTTTAGTGGTCCTGGCATGGGTGAATAGGGTCGTCATGATATTTCAAAGCAAGCTGGTTTAAAATCACAAAAGATGTTGGGGCTGGAGGAAATAGAGCAATTGCCTTTCATGCAGCTGAACCTGGGTTTGTTCCCCGGCACCCTAAATAGTTTCTTTCACTAAGCTTTCCTGGAGTGACCACTGAGTACTGAACAGGAGTAAACCTGATCACCACTGAATGTGGTCCAAAACCAAAAGCCAAAAGCCAAAAAAAAAAAAAGAAAAAAATCATAATCACAAAAAATATACAAAGGGTGAAAAAATATACATAAAAGGGAGAAGAGTTTGCCATTTGACAATTTTGGGGTTGGCTTATTATGACTGTGTGACCCTGGATAATTAACCTTTCTACACTTCAGTTTTTATAAAATAAGGGTTCTAAGTTTCTACCTTAAAGGAAGTTGGTTATAAAAGGCACAGTGCTTGGCACAAGTAAGTTTTAGGCCATTCTCTTCCCTTCAAGGTTTTAAATGTGCTGTGCTTATTTTTAGGGTTCTATTTGTATATTTTAAGTTGAAGTGCTGGTCCTCAGCATGTCCATCTTCAGAGAACTCTGTGAAGTGTCCCTTCTGGAAGACCCTCTGATGAAGTGGCTAATTTAGTGGTTCTTTCCCATGCAGGCTTGCAGGCCGGGTGTGTACAAATCGTACATTGGACTTGTTGCCTGGCAGCACGTGTCCCTGAGTGGCAGTACATGGCTTGCATTGTAATGTCGTCAGTGCAGGGGCCAGCTGGCTGGACATGTACAGCCACATGGACTGGGGACTCCATTCCACCACAATACAGCAGCCAGCACTGGGGTTAACAGAAAATGACAAGCCAGGCATGGCGGAGGGAGGCGCCAGCAGAGCAGCAGGATGTCCTTTGATTTGCTTCTGTTATTTGCATGTCTGTCTTGTGATGTCTGTGAAATGTGCAGAATGACAAAGTTTTTAAAAGACCTGCTGACTCCGCCTGAAAATGTGAAAAACCTCCCGTTTAGAGACCTATTATGTCCTAGGAGCCTGCATTTTCTATATCTTTTTCTTCATTTTTTATTAATGCAAACATTTGCATGAAGACAGAACCTTTGTTTCTTAAAGAGTTCATCTGCTCCTGCTGCTTACTGGCCCAGCCATGCAAGAGCACAACAGAACCTTTGTTACGCTTTCAGCAGAGCTGTTTATGAACGGTGGCTTACTGAGGACTGCTTCCTGTGCTGTGTGCTTCCATTTTGTCTTAAAAGAAAAAAAAAAGAAAAAGAAAAAGAAAATAGTTCTTAGGAGTGAAAAGAATTTGGGACTTTCTTTCATTCAAGTCCTAAATGTTGAAATGACAAGCGGCCCCCAAATTTGTGAGGAACTGGTAATTGCATCGAATGCAGTTTTTTTTTCCTCTTAGTTTTCTCTTCACTTTACCTTGAGCATAATGAGACTCTTAGTAACAATAGAAGGAACAAGTGTTTGCTCAATTGAACTGGGAGAAGAAATAGAAAGAAGGGCTGAAAACAGGACAAAAGTGGCTTCCTACAAGAGCCCTAATATTGCAGCCGAATGTGTGTGGGTGCTTAGTGTTGCCCAACGGAGGCACAGTTCTGAACTGGTTGTGTTGAACCAAGAGTAGCCCCACAGAGTCTAAACAGCGATAGAATCTCTGTATCCACTTAGTCAATATTTGAGTGGCTGGTGTGTGGAGGAGACTGAATGGTGCTGGGTGCTAATGGTGATAAACTAGTCAGTGGCAGTCCCTGGGGTTAAGGTGTCTTAAGGAGCAGGGACGCTATTAGATGCCGGTGCAACAGAAATCCCTCTCGATCAAGGAAGGAGAAGGTATCATGGGAAATACTGAAACGAGGTTCAGGGAGTTCAGGAAAAGGAAGATGGTTTCTGAAAGGTGTGAGCCAGGGAAAGCTCCAGAGGAAGGTCATGTTTTATGACTTTAGAGGTTTTTTTCTACTGCTCGAGGCCAAACAAGAGACACAGGGAAGGACTGACAAAGGCCTTTACTGGCAACCAGCAGGTAGGCAAGATGGAAGATTTTTTTTTCACAGTGACAAGAGGTGTATAAAGAGAAGACAGAGCACAGTTTTAGGAAGGGCGACTGCAGATGCTGTGCACCAGAGTGATCAATCAACTTCCTGTTGCGTTGCCTTCCCCCATCTTATCTAAACTAAAGGTTTCTGAAGAAGGGTCCAAGCTGTGCGTTATCTTTAATTTTTTTTTGGGGGGGGGGAAGGGTCAAGATAAGGACAACTGTTCATGCTCAGAAGAGCTTGCTGGCTTTTAAAAAATTTGAACTTCAGCTCTTAATTTCTTTTGGGCTGGTTTCAATGTGAATTGGGCCTGGCAGGAAAGGTAGGATCGATTGGAATCAGTGCTGAAAATAATGAGACAAAAATTATGTTGGTGTAGTTAAAAATAGATCCAAAGTGCATTTTTATAGGGCTTTTAAAAAAGTCTTTTACACCATTAATTTAGATGCTATATTAAGTGCTGGCATAGTCACAAAGCTAAATAAACTAAACTGGGGTCTGTATGTCTAGCCTCTGCTCTTCTCATCATTCACTTCCTATGACTTGTGCGCTTTGGCAGAGACTGCTGGGACATCTGTAAAGATCTACCTAACAGCAACAGAAGCTGATAGTGATCCTGGAGCATTATTACAGCCCTATCTCATTAAGTAGGATGAGGCCTAGTTCTGAGTGGGGGTCCGAAACACAAGACTCTTTATTTGATGAAGATCCCCACCTTCCTATGGAGGCAGTATCCACCAGAAGCAAGTTATTTGAGGATTCTCAGTCCATGAGCTGTTTTTTGTTTTGTTTTGTTTTAGAGTGGCCACGCTCAGTAATGCTCAGGGATAAATCCTGGCTCTGAAATCATGAATTACTCCTCAGGGTGCTTGAGAGACCATATGGAATGTTGGGATTGAATCTAGGTTGCAAAGCAAGGGCACTCACTACCTGGTATACTATCTCTTTAGCCAGCAACCTGTGAAGTTGTAGCCTTCTTCAATGAACACACTTCTATATCCTTTTGCTGTTGATTGGGATCCCATTTTCTTATCTTAGTTTTTTTAAGTGCTGATATGTTGTTTGGGATGGTGCACAGCAAGATGCTTGCCAGTAACTCTTGGTGGTGTTCAAGGAACACCAGGATGTAGGGGATTGATTGAACCTGGGCCTATTGCATGCGCTCAGCCCATTAAGCTATCTCTCCAGCCCAATAAGTACTCATTTTTATAAAACTATTGTGAATTTACTGTAAAATGTCCACTGAAAATTATTGCACTAGTATTTTATTGTGCTAAATCATTAATCATACTAGTTGAGTTGCAAATTACCAAGTATAATTGCTGGTAATCTGTAAACGCCTGGGTTGCCCCAAAGGCTGTCTGTACACTTTGATAATTATATAGCATAATCAGTTTTCACCTTGTAACTTTATTACTCTTCTGTATGATCTGACATTTGAGTTGTTGTACATGATTTACTGCGTATTTGTTAATTTATAGGGCATTTTAAAACCAGTGTTTTCTGGAAAATAGTTTTGTGAATGTGTAAGAAGAAGTTGTTTTGATAACTGTATAGCAAGTACTTGAATAACATCATTTCATTATAATTTGATGAGAAAAAAACCCTACATTATTCCCTGCTGGGCCACTGCCTGGAATTTTCCCATTGTTTTCAAGTCTGTGTGGGTTTTCTCCAGTCCCATAGCCTACATCCCAGAACTGTGCATGGTATGTCTAAGTTTTCCCTATCTGAGCAAGACAGAAAAAGAGGAGATACTGAGGGAATGGAATAGGCTCAGTAACCTTAAATTGGAAGAAGATGGGATAATACATGAATAAATAAATACAATAAAATAAATAAAATTAAATAAATACAATAAATAAATACATATGATCTCCTGAGCTTGCCATGAATGATCCCTGAGCACAGAGCCAGGAGTAAGCCTCGAGCACTGTTGGGTATAGCCCCAAAACAAACAAACAAAAAAAAAGAAAAGAAAGAAAGAAAAAAGGAACTTATCTTTTGTTTATATCAAATAACCTATGGGAAAATTGCTTTCAAGATATATGGTTCTGTTTGAAGTTATAGTTCCAAGAATCTGTGAAGGAAATGATGTGAGGACTTACTGTACTAGTCTATGAGTAACTACTTGTACAAAGCTATTGTGATGACAATTATTACTTAGGTTCCCGTGTCCCTTATATTGAAACTGTGGTAAACTTAAGTGCTACTTTAGATTTCTCTGATGTTCAGGCAACACATTTGATTATGGTCGGCTAGAGAGTGCTTAAATTTGGACCTCTGTGAAAGTTTCTTTTAGAAAGTAAGTTTCTGTCGCTTCTGGCACTGGGAACTGCCAGACTCCAAACTGCTAATTCTGTATTATGAGATTTTGGGTGGAAATGCTGAGTAATAAGGCTTAAACACTTAGCCTTAGTGGACAGCTCCCTCTTCTCCCCACCCACCTCCTGGCCCCCAAATATTCCAAATCACCAGTTTAGAGAAAAGGGAAGAAGGAATAATGGTTGTCCAGAGACCTTTATATTTATTTGCTTAGTTTATTTTTTGTGGTTTGGGGGGAGGCACACTTGCCAGTGCTTTTGAACTATTCCTGGCTCTTGCTTGGGGCGTCTGTCCTGGCTCTGCTTTGGGGGACCGTGCAGTGTCAGAGATCCAACTTGAGCTTCCTGCAAGCAAAGCACGCACTCAGCCTGCTGAGCTGTCTCCGGAGGTAACTGTTGGAATGTGAAGGCCGTCAATTTGCACAGCTGGTAACTCACATCATACCCCTAGTGGCTGAAGCAAGCCAGCTTGAAGTTTTTATTCTCTACTTTCCACATAGAACCTGAGTCACCCTTGCTGCTGGTGGTATTAACATGTGTCAATGTTTCCCTCCCCCCATGCCTTTAATATTTGATATCTGACTTCACCTAGCTGAGTAGCAGCGCTTTGTGGCTCTGAAGTCAAATGCTCTCTCTTAGTGATGTCTGTTTATTATTACTTTTGAATGTAAACAATCTTCCCTTAATGTGTAAGTTTGTTTGCAGAAAGTTCCATTTGGTACTGCCCTGCTCCAGAGCTCTTGAAAGGCTGTGATCCGGCATAGTGCAGGCTGCTGGCCTCAGTCTTCTTCCAGCTCTGCTTAGAACTAGCCCTTTAACCTTTGGGAAAATTACAGGTCTTCAAATTTCCTTCTTTTATAATCTATAAAATCAGACCAGAACAAAAGTACCCATCTCACAGATTGTTGTGAGAATTAAACAAACACCTATAAAATGCTTAGAATGGTGTCTTGCTCAGAGAACTTAATTAAGTGTTGCTCATTGGTATTATATTTATACTTAACTGCCATTAAATAAACCTTGTAATTATCAAGCACTACTAAAGGAGAAGCCTGGAGAGGTAGTACAGTGGGTAGGGCACTTGCCTTGCATGTGGCCAAGCCAGGTTTGATCCCCAGCATCCCATATGGTCCCCCAAGCACCACTAGGAATGATTCATGATTCATGCTGGGTGGCCCCCTCCCCCAAGTAAGAACTACAAAAAGGAGAGAGGCTGCATTTATATCTATCTACACAATGAGATACTATGCAGCTGTTAGGAAAAATTAAGTTAGGAAATATATATATATATATATATATATATATATATATATATATATATATATAGAGAGAGAGAGAGAGAGAGAGAGAGAGAGAGAGAGAGAGAGAGAGAGAGAGAGAGAGATTGGCCCCAGAGGCAGGCAAGGAAGAGGGCAGGAGGGAAACTGGGGACATTGGCAGTGAGAAATGTCCACTGGTGAAGGTGTTGTGCATCGTACAACTGATACAACTGATACTGAATCAGAACAATTTTGAAAAAAAATCTTGTATTATGAACAAACTTATAACCATGGTATTTAAATAAAATAATTAAAAAAATAATTTAAAAACTCAAAAATAAAGATGTTTCTCAGGATGTTGATCTGAAAAGTTGATTCATATAGGTTTTTTTTTAGTTAAATTTGCTGCATAGTTCATTTATAGTCAAACCTTCCTTTGTATTTGGTGAGGTCCATTTCATGGTCTTTTGCTTTATTGTTATCTACTGCAAACTTAACATTTCTTTTTGTATTCACTGTGTTCATTGTGAACTCAGGATTTTGTTAAGGAATGTAATTAGCAGAAGAAAATGTAAGATAATAGGTTTGTACACTGAAGGTAGAGAAGACTTGTTTGAGCAAGATACTTCACAAAGGCACAGATAAATATTTATGGTATATCATTGTTTAAAAGTAATATACAATGAAAAAACACACAAATGAAACATAAGGTTAATGTATGATCTTGTAATATATGTGTAATTAGAAAAGCTCTCTACATCAAGCAGAATGAAAACAACCAAAGAGATAAATGGGCAAAGAATTCTAGCAGATTATTTATAGAGGGAATAAAGATAAACGTGAAAATATGGTTAACCTTTTGTGTAATAAGAAAAGAAAAATTAAGACAACCATTAGAAGCTATTTATAGTTATTAGGTTGACCAGATAATAAAGTCTTAGACCAAGAATAGTGAAAATAGGTCTTCTTAGGGCTGACAGTATTAAGTGAAATAGCTCTTTTATGTATAGATACTAATCATAAAGATACATGCATCTTGTGTCTCATGCCAGGTCCATTTTGAGTTGTCTACTTTGGAAGAAATGGGTCAAAAAGATAGTACAGTGGGTAGTGTGTTTGCTTTGTATCCGGGTTTGATCCCTGGTATTCCATATAGTCCCCAAGCCTGCCAGGAATAATTTCTGAGTGCCATCAGGAGTATTCCTGATCACTACTGGGTGTGGCCCAAAACAAAAACAAAGAAACCAGACAACCAAAACAAAAACAAGATCTCTAGCACACATATGCTCTCTCTTGGTCCATGTACAGGCATATGTCACCAGCATCTCCTCTCTTGAAATGTGGACTTTACTATTTTAACTCTGGGACATGTACTGGGGCTCTCTCCACATTTGGAGCTCTCCCTTGAGAATGCTACTTTCTTTCTTACCTTCTCCCTCTCTTTAGCATCTCTGAATAAAATCTGCTTTGACTTAAAAATAAAAAGTCTAGGGCCAGCGTGATAGCACAGCCCCAGTGATAGCACATCCTAGGACATCAGGTAGGGCATTTGCCTTGCATGCAGCTGACCTGGATTTGATCCCCGGCATCCTATATGGTTCCCTGAGCCTGCCAGGAGTAATTTGTGAGCACAGAGCCTGGAGTTAAACCCTGAGTGCAGTTGGGTAGGCCCAAAAATACAAAAGCAAAAACAAAAATCTAGCCATTATTGAGTAAAAAAGTGAAGTACAGAGTATATGTCATTTACTTAAAAAGCAACCTAACACTGTATATTTTGTATATTTTGAAAGTACATATACTAAACATTTGCTATCATGAGGAAAAGGTATTTTTTTTAAAAAATGAAAAGGATTGTTAGCTTTATGGGTATAGTTTAAATCATAAAATTAATGACATATGTAACTAGAAATGAATTTAAAGGTTTGTTTTAATTTAAGCCACTGCGATTTCCAATACTGTTAATGACAGGATTCTGCATGTACAAAGTTCCAAGATCACATCCTCCACAAAATCCACTTCCTCTTGCCATTTTCTCAAGGTTCCCTCCTATGACCACCTATAACCTCCAGCCCTTGGTAAGCGCAGTTATGTAGAACAGTTCTCAGGTTCTGTTGCCTATGACCATAGAAATGAACTTAAGAAATTATTAAATCATGCCACTACTTTTCTATTATTAGAATGCAGAGCCAGTAGTTTCATATAATGCAAGTTAATATTGGACACATAAGGGGGAGTGGGAATAAAAAAAAAAGATTGGACACATAGCTTCTAAAATTTTTTTTTTTTTTTTTTTGGTTTTTGGGCCACACCCGGTGGTGCTCAGGGGTGACTCCTGGCTGTCTGCTCAGAAATAGCTCCTGGCAGGCACGGGGGACCATATGGGACACCGGGATTCGAACCAACCACCTTTGGTCCTGGATCGGCTGCTTGCAAGGCAAACACCACTGTGCTATCTCTCTGGGCCCAGCTTCTAAAATTTTATGTGTAAAATTTGCATTTGTGTTTGAGAGCCAGTGGGTTGTAGTGTAAGAGCATGGACAGAACACAAATCTAAATTAGAAACTACCTCAGTTGGGTGTTTTGGAGGTTTTTTTTTTGTTTTTTTTTTTTGGTCTTTGGGCCACACCCGGTGATGCTCAGGGGTTACTCCTGGCTGTCTGCTCAGAAATAGCTCCTGGCAGGCACGGGGGACCATATGGGACACCGGGATTCGAACCAACCACCTTTGGTCCTGGATCGGCTGCTTGCAAGGCAAACGCCACTGTGCTATCTCTCTGGGCCCGTTTTGGAGGTTTTTTAAGTCTTAGAAGGTTCCTTAACCTCTCTGAACTTCCAAATAATTGATTATTGATTTCTACATTGTACACATCCCTTACATATTGGGCTGTGTAAGGATTGCACATGTGACTTCTCATTATCCTGTCTCCTTTGGTAAGAGAAAATTGATATTGTGTGTTCTAAGATCAAAGATGGTCTTATGGGCCAGAGCAATAACATAGGGCATTTGCCTTGCGTACAGCTAACCAGTTTTGATCCCTAGCATCCCATATAGTCCCTAAGCCTGCTTGGAGTGATTTCTTAGCACAGAGCCAAGAGTAACCCCTGAGTACCGCTGGGTGTGACCCCCCTAAAACAGAACAAACGAAAAGATGGTCTTATAATATAGGGTGATTTCACCAGAGCATATTAATTCCCTGGGTCAAAACATATTAGTAAAGGCAGAGGACAATAAATAATATTAGTAGTCTATTAGCTTATTTTTTAACCATTCAGAAGATTATTTAATTAGTTCACTTATGTTAGTGATTTCTATATATGATTTAATTTGAAGCAAATTGTTGGTTAATAAGATTGCTTTGTTTTTTGTTTGTTTGTTTTTTTGGGCCACTCTTGGCAGCTCTCAGGGTTTACTCTGGCTCTGCACTCAGAAATTATTCCTGAAACCATAACCAGGATCAAGTCTTGGTCAGCCTTCTGCAAGGCAAACATGCTACCTGTTATGTTATTGCTCCAGTCCCTTGGATTGCCTTTTTAAAAAAAAAAAAATCTCAAAATGACTTTTTATTGTTGGTGTTGCTGTTTTGGGCTCCAGCAGTGTTCATGAACTGATCCTGACTCTGTGCTCAGCGTTGCTCCTGGAGATCTTCAGAGGACCATAGAGTAGCAGGGATTCAACCTGGGCCTCCTTTTTGCAAAGCTATAGTTTATAACCCCCTGAAAAACAGTCTTAGTTTACCTTCACAGTTTTTGGTGTGTGCCACCAGCATCTGAATTAAATCAAAGAGGCTTTAAAGATCAATATATCTCTCAAAAGGACTCAGGCAAGAGATGAGAAAATCAGGTTTAAAGTTAACGTTTTGCGATGTTACCATTGCTGTTCTGTGCATTTATTGCCACCACCTGTAGTGTTTCATGTGAATAGGATTCTAGAGAGATATCTTTAGTATGGTCTAGTACTCTGTGTTAAATCATAACAATAATAAAAGAGCAGTCTAGTGTTGTAGGTGGAAAATTCTGAGCTCCTTTAGCAAAGCTTGCCAAATGGGACCCCTTATCATTTAATTGTGAGACAAACAGCAAATACTGCTTTGATGGTATTTATAAGGCTTGGGAAGAGAGTAAAAAGAAATAGTTTTGGACTTTCCCATATAAATTAGTGCCTGTTGGTAATTAGCAGTTAATAATGAATGCTTTTCACAAGCATGACTGGAATGGTTATTTGACTATGTATATTATTATACATGTATGGGTTTTTTATTGTTTTGGCTTTGTTGTTGTTGTTGTTGTTGTTTGGTTATTGGGTCACACCTGATGGCGCTCAGGAGTGACTCCTGGCTCTGTGCTTAAAAGTTGCTCTTGGCAGGCTCGAGGGACCAAATTGGATGCCAGGATTTGAACATCATTCATTCTGGATCAGCTGCGTCCAAGACAAATGCCTTACCTCTGTGCTATCTTTCTGGCTTTACTTTTGGTTTTTGGGGCTGTGCTCAAGTTTACTCCTGGCTCTGTGCTCAGAGCAGTGTTCAGGGAACACGATGTGGTGTCAGATTCAGACTTAGGTCAGTGTGTGCAAAACGGAAGACAAGTACTTTATACACTTTACTATCTCTCCAGCACCAAACACATTATTCTTTTTTTTTTTTTTTTTTTTTTTTTGGTTTTTGGGTCACACCTGGCAGCGCCCAGGGGTTACTCCTGGCTATATGCTCAGAAATTGCTCCTGGCAGGCTCAGGGGACCATATGGTATGCCGAGATTCGAACCATCTACCTTCTGTATGCAAGGCAAATGCCTTACCTCCATGCTATCTCTCCGGCCCCAACATTATTCTTCATATCACAGCCATTTATAGCAAGATTGACTGGTATAAAGAGATTATCAAATTACCAGTATTGAGTGAGTCACCAGAATGAAGTGTGAAATTCACGATCGAAGTTCATATAAAGACCATATTTTTGTATCTCAATATAAATATACATTTATATATCATTATTATAATATATTCATGTGGGGGCTGGCAAGGTGGCGCTAGAGGTAAGGTGTCTGCCTTGCAAGCGCTAGCCAAGGAAGGACCACGGTTCTTGGTTCGATCCCCCCGGCGTCCCATATGGTCCCCCCAAGCCAGGGGCAATTTCTGAATGCTTAGCCAGGAGTAACCCCTGAGTATCAAACGGGTGTAGCCCGAAAAACCAAAAAAAAATATTCATGTGTAATTCATATACTTATATATAATTTAGGTTTTTCAGTGCTGCAGGTTGAAATGTAAGTGCTCATTTCCGATAGTGATGCTATTCAAGCAAGACATCGATACTCAAAGTATGGATTTCAGAAAAATAGAACCATATTTGTCCATGAAGGAAAAGTAATCCTAGTCTTGTTGAGGAAGTTACAGCCAAACAGGAGGGGAAAATGATCTGAAATGTTTTTCCTTTTCCAAGGGGGCCAGGAAAGGTGCCCAGATATCTTTGCCCTCTGGGACTGCAGCTGCGCTGTGTTCATTCTTTAATCATTCACATAAATTAAAGCCTATTTCTTTGCATTTAAGAAATGTTATAAAATGACACCCTCTCTATGTTTTATTGCCATGCAAGAGCTTTGAACTTCTGTCTCATTGAAGTTTGATAAACGGCAAGGATTTTCCAGGATTGGGAGTACACTTAACCGCAGAGGGAACTTGGGACTGATAAGAGCTACAGATGAAGGCAGCCTCCAGCGCGCAGCAATTAGAGTCTGGCTTGTGTGAAACTGCAGGGAGGCAATTTCCCTCCGTCTGTGGGCAACTTGGAGCTCCTTCCCTTCTCCCACAGATGAAAAGGGCCACCAAAGCTTTCCAAATGCACCCTGAGAACTAGGAATGGGGAATGCCTTCTGCTGAGGTGGTTGGTAAGAAACGTTGAAATTTGGGGACAAGTCCTAACTTCACACACATGCTGGTTGGCACGCATGCCAGTGCAGGTGGGGACAGCATGCATGCGCGCACATGCGAGTTCATGCCAAGAGAAAAGGGCCGCATCTCTCAGGTGACTTTAGAGTCCACAGACACTCCTGCCTTTACTTCTGAAACTGATTATAAAATCAGGCAAAGTATGAAAGTAACCTTTGGTTTCTGATCTCGGCCTCTCTTTTTACTAGCTATGTCATCCTTGAGTAAGTTACTTTGGTTCTATAAGTTTCGGTTCTCCCCTTTATAAAATATAAAGTAATCAAGGTACACCATAATGGGATGGTTGTGAAGACTAAAGAAAATAAGCTTGTAAAACAATTAGCACCTATTTGGCACATTGTAAGTCAATATGTTGCACAGGTGCTCAAAATTGGTAGCTATTATTGTTATTATCTTTATTGTTGTATGTACTGTTAAATTCGAGGCGTCTGACTGCTTACTGACTGTTCAGCAGGCATTGTTTTTTTTTCTTTTCATTTCTTTCTTTTGGAGGGCATGGGTCTGTTTATCAGAAGGTTCCTTCTTTTTTTTTTTTTTTTTTGGTTTTTGGGCCACACCCGGTAACGCTCAGGGGTTACACCTGGCTATGTGCTCAGAAGTTGCTCCTGGCTTGGGGGACCATATGGGACACTGGGGGATCGAACCGCGGTCCGTCCAAGGCTAGCGATGGCAAGGCAGGCACCTTACCTTTAGCACCACCGCCCGGCCCCAGAAGGTTCCTTCTTATCTAGGAGGACAAAGTGCTTCGATTCTCTCTGTTCTGAAATTATTTCTCCCTTCAAGCACTTCCACTGTTCAGGAGCTGCAGGGGAGAAGCAGCGGGACTTGCTTCAATGTAGAACCATCTTATATCAGCCCTAAGAAAGAAAATACTTCACTACTCTACTTAGGTAGATGTAAGTCATAAAGGTTCATAAAGCCCAAAAAAGGGCTTTTCCCCCCTTCATTTGGGATCACACCCAGCAGTGTTGGGGGGGAGGTTTGAGGAGAGGAGAGGTGTGAGGTAGCACATGCCTCATAGGTACTCTTTTACTTGAGCTCTCACTCTGGCACCGATCACACCCATTGTTGGAAAATTATTTCTCGGCTACACAGATTTTATGGTCTTCTTATTTACCAAGACAGTCACTTAAAACACCAGTACTGAGCTTTTCATGGGATGCAAACTATTTCAGTGACTTATTTTTTCCAATACAAGAACTCCAGAATTGAATTTGCTTTGCAGTTAGGCCACCCACACTTCAGGCATGGAGTCTGTACTCCGACGTTTCGAAGACATTCAAAAGTGTAAGAATGTGGAAGTTGATGGAAAGGAAATACCAGGCCTACTGCTCATCAGCACTACAGCTCATTTTCAGCTCAACCTTCTCACTGAAACAGCGAGGGAAGGGTTGATGTGGATAGTCCTAGCTAGTGGAAGGTAGCAGGTTCTGTTGTTCATTTGTCTTTTCCTACTATCCCCTTTGAGACCAGCGGGTTTGGGACCTACGCCACCACCCTCTACTCGGTTTGAGAGGGCTTTTATTCCTTGTCTTCTCTAACTTTCTCTCTCTTTGTTGGCAGCTCAGCGACATGTTCTCACATACATGGAGGATGCAGTGTGCCAGCTGCTGGAGAACAAGGAAGATATTAGCCAATACGGAATTGCCAGGTTCTTCACTGAATAGTAAGTACAGCCAGTGGGTAGGGGGGCTACAGGAGCATTTGGGGCTAGGGAGATGCACAGAAGGTTAGAGTGGATGCTTTGTATATGGGAACCCAGGTTTGAGCAGCCCCACCCCCAGCAAGAAACTGGGAAAGGCTCCTGAGCATTGCCTGGCAACTGTAATGACAGTCCTATATGTGAGAATGTAGCTCAGTCATAGAGTACTACTGTTTTTGCATGTTTGAGACCCTCGATTTGATCCTAATTACTGAAAAACAAATAATAATTCTAAAAATAATAAAATAAACTCCAGAGGAAGCATACAAGGTGCATGAAGAAAGGAGCAAGACAGTTCTGATTCTGTGGTAGCAATGAATGCTTAGCTTTGGGTAGGCTGGGTGAGGGCACTCAGTCATGCTCTGGAGCATGCCATTGGTACCCCTCCTAGTTTTAGTACTAAAGCTCATGAATGGTCAGAACTAGGGTAGCAACTTTTTGTTCAGTCTATTACTTTTGCCTCTTTAGGTCCCTCCAACAATTTTAACATTTCCTCTAGTACTCAAAGTTTTCAATGTGACTTCCTTTAGTCTGTGTTTCTATAGCCTATTTTTTTCCTGCCTGACCTCTGCTCATGAAAATATTTTATTTTTCTTTACAATTTTCTTCTGTTGGATTCTTTGACAGACTTTTTCCAACTTAGGTTGTAAAAGTTTCCTAGAGGTTGGCAAGATAGTTCAAAGTGCTGAACTTATCTCTGGTACCAACCACAACCACATGGTCTCCTGAGCACCCCAGGAGCAACCCTCAAGCCCAGAGGTGGAAGTATCCTCCAAGCACCATGGGGATGACCTGAAATTAAAGCAACAACAATGAGGCCTGGAGAGATAGCACAGCGGCGTTTGCCTTGCAAGCAGCCGATCCAGGACCAAAAGTGGTTGGTTCGAATCCCGGTGTCCCATATGGTCCCCCATGCCTGCCAGGAGCTATTTCTGAGCAGACAGCCAGGAGTAACTCCTGAGCACCGCCGGGTGTGGCCCCAAAACCAAAATAAATAAATAAATAAATAAATAAATAATAAAGCAACAACAACAAAAGCCTATGTCATTTGTTTGTTTGCTTGCTTGTTTTTGAGTCACATCTAGTGATACTCACTGTTTACTCCTGGTTATGCACTCTGGGATCTGGCTTGGGGGACCATATAAGGTGCCAGCAATCAAACAAGTATCAGCCACACACAAAGCACATAAGCAAAGTAGTATCCTCACTCTACTATCTCCTCAGCCCACACCATGTATTTTCTAAAAGTAGAACATACTTTATAGATCATGTTTTTGGAAAGTTACTTTTTATTTTATTTTATTTTATTTTATTTTTTTGGTTTTTGGGTCACACCTGGCAGCACTCAGGGGTTACTCAGGCTCTACGTTCAGAAATCGCTCCTGGCAGGCTTGGGGGACCATATGGAATGCCAGGATTCGAACCACCATCCTTCTGCATGCGAGGCAAACGCCTTACTTCCATGCTATCTCTCCGGCCCATCTTTCTTTCTTTTTTTTTTTTAAATAAAAATGTACCATGTAAGAATAAAATATGATTACCTTTTTTTAATATCACAGAAGAGTTTTTAGAACACTGAATGAAATAATTACTTTAAATCACCACAACACCTTGAATCAATGTGCAAAGAAATGCAAAGCATTTATCTTAATTACCAACATGTCATGACTTATATATATTATTGTTTGGGTTCTCTTTCCTGTTTTCCTGCTCTCGGGAACATTCTAAAAAGGGAAGAGTGGCCTCTTACAGGTTTCTAATGAAGGTGGGTTATGAATTAAAATCCATCCCTTTTGGAAACAGATTTCTTCCCCATTTCCAGAAGTTCCTTGGTGATCAGACAGTTCTTCACCTGACCTAAACCTTGGGGGAATTCTTGAGCTTCTTGAAGACTTTAGCTGTGTTGTAGGTCTTATAAATAATAAAAAAAAAAAACAACTAGATTTCTTATGGGTTGGAATTTCAAGTTCCTGGGAAAAACAGGCTTTCCAGCATTGAGCTGGTTGGTTCCTTCTTTCAGTCTTCTAAAGGAGAATGAAGTAGAGAAAGGAATCTTGTTCTCATGGTGTGGGCTGAAGCAAATGAGGTGGGCAGGGAACTAAAGACTGGGATTGAATAGCCTGCTTGCTTTGACAGAACTGACAAGCCTTGGGGTCAAGTTTCTGGGCCATTTAATCTGTACTAGTTCTCTTAAGGTTCCTTGCCAACGGAAATATGATTCTTCAGGGGGTAAAACTTCTTCTCAGCTTGTTTTGTTTTGTTTTACTTCCCACCCACCCATGCCCATCTTCATGTAAGTCATTTCTCTGTTTCACCAGAAATAGTGCCTCTTCAAGGACAGGCACCATTTCTTTAGCTTGGATTCTCAGAGTGTAGAGTCGTGAGGTGAATGTTTGTTGAATTCACAGCGGTCACTATATTTTGTTATTGTATACTGTCTACTTTTATTCTTGGTCGTGTTAATATGAAAGATTATCTCTTGTTTATATATATGTATATATATATATTTTTTTTGTGCTCTTGTCCCTGCTATTTAAGAATCTGTATGAGGTATAAAGTACTACAACAGCTTCTTTTGTTGTTTTAGAATTATGCCCACTAGTTCTCAGGGACTTTCCCCTGCTGGATGCTCAGGGGTCTCTCTTAGAGCTCCTTGGAGGACCACATACAGAGTCAGAGATTGAACCCAGGATGTACTCTAACTTCCTGAGCTATCCTTCCAGCCCAGTAGTACAAAAAGTGAACCCCACTTGTTTCTGTAACTGCTACTGAATTCTAGAGAGTCAAGAGTAAGCCTCATCTGGTTCAGATGCTCTTCGCTGTAGCTTTGGTTACCGGCACACGTTGAAAGAAACCTCAAGATTTTCCACAGTGCTGATAAAATTCTAGTTGCCAAGTGAGCTGTTTCTTGTCCCCGGGAAGCTGAAAATTACATCATATGTGAATGGCACATACTTGACGCTTTTAAAGACTGGAGACACTGTATAGGCCTGGAACAAGTTAGTTTGAGTTGTGAACCACAATTCTTAAAAAAGATGATTTGAAAGATATAGAATTATGAACAAAGGGGAAGGAGTATTTGATAGACAAGGAGAGTTGATGAACGGTTAGAACTATCTCTGTTACTTTGTGAATTGGATTTGCCTAGTAGAAAAGAAGGCTTTTTAAATTTTTTTTTTTTATTAAACAGCGATTCCTGGAAACATATTGAAGTCAAAAGAGCATTGCCCTTTGGAAGAAAACCAGCTTATTTTTTTTACACATATTTTTGCTCTGTAATCTTTTTTTCTAAGTAAAATCAGGTTTTATTTGGAAATTATAAGAAAGAGAAAAACAGAGTGAGTCATGTATTCGAGAGAGAAAGTGGGCCATTTCTCTGTAATCTTGAGCTGGTCTATGGAGTTTTCTGGGCTTCAGTTGCATAATCTAGGGAATGGGTATAATTAAAGTCTGACATGCTAATAATAATAATAACATAATAGATACATATTATACTAAGCAGTTTTACTAAACTCCGACTATGTCTCAACCACTGCTTTCTTTGAAGTTGGTCCTATTATTATCTCTTTTTTTTAGATGAGGAAATGGAGGCTCAGGAAGGTTAAATTTGCTTCTTTCAGTTTAGAGGCTCATAAGTGGGAGCAGGAACTAGTATAACACAAGCCTCTCTGCTCTGCTTCCTCCAGTTGCTACTCTAATTAATATTGCTGGAGGTCTAACCCATAATTTCTTGAGGTTTCTCCTAGTAATTCTTTTTGAGTTTTCCCATATGAATTATACTCTACACAGTTTATTGCATAAGTTTGTCAGCTCATTGCCCTGTAGATGTGTAGACTCAGACTTTTTGTTTTTTTGTTTTGGGACCAGCCCAGTGGTGGTGAAGGCTTACTCCTGTCTCTGGGCTTAGGGATCACTCCTGGTGGTGCTGGGGGAACCATATGTGATACTGGGGATCGAAGCAGGGTCAGATGTATGCAAAGCAAGCATATTTCTCCTCTTTTTTTTTTTTTTTTTTTTTTGCTGCACCTGGGTACTTAGGGGTTAGTTCTGGCTCTGTACTCAGGAATCACAACTAATAGTGCTTGGGGGACCATATGGGATGGCAGAAATCAAACCCAGTTTGGCTGCATGCAAGGCAAATGTCTTACCTGCTGTACTGTCACTCCTAAACCAAGGCTAACTCTTAGCCTTATGGGAAGATATAATTGGAGCTATCTATAAGAGGAAGCAAGATTTAAAAATAAATTTTAACTATGCACTTCATCTCTCAGTTTCAAGCTTGTGCAAGAATATCTTTATATATTTATGTTGAACAATTTACTTTAACTAATGTGAAAATTGCTCTTTAGAGATTTTTGGTAGTTTTTTTTCTTTTATTTATTTATTTATTTATTTATTTATTTATTTATTTATTTATTTATTTTTTGGTTTTTGGGTCACACCCGGCAGTGCTCAGGGATTACTCCTGGCTCTCTGCTCAGAAATGGCTCCTGGCAGGCACGGGGGACCATATGGGACACCGGGATTTGAACCAACCACCTTTGGTCCTGGGTCGGCTGTTTGCAAGGCAAACGCCGCTGTGCTATCTCTCCGGGCCCTCTTTTATTTATTTTTAAAAATAAAATAAAGTCATGCTTGATGGTATTCGGGACTATTCCTGACTCTGGGGTCACTATTGATGGTGCTCAGAGGACCTTATTGTGGTGGGGACAAAACTGGGTTGGGTGCATATATGGCAAGCACTCTTACCTTCTATAATATCTCTCTGATTTTTTAAACAATTTTTTCTTTTTTTTTCCCCCTTATCTTTGGGTCACACCTGGCCATGCTCAGGGCTTACTTCTGTCTCTATGCTCAGGGATCACTCCTGGCAGTGCTCGAAGAACCATATAGGATGCTAGGGATTGAACCCAGTTGGCCATGTGCATAGCAAGCATCTTACCAGTAGTACTATCAATTGTTCAGGCTCCTGTAAAGCAGTTTTTCTGCTGAGTCTGTTTGCTCTTCACCTGTATTATCCCTCCTTAGTTCTTTTTTTTTGTTTTTGATTTTTTTTGGTTTTTTGGGTCACACCCAGCAGTGCTCAGGGGTTACTCCTGGCTCTATGCTCAAAAATCGCTCCTGGCAGGCTCAGGGAACCGTATGGGATGCTGGGATTCGAACCACCAACCTTCTGCATGCAAGGCAAATGCCTTACATCCATGCTATCTCTCTGCCCCCCCCCTTGCCTCCTTGGTTCTTAATGTTTTCTTACAAACACACGATTGTTCCAGTAACTCAACTTCAACTCTAAAGCATGAGAAGCTAAGCAGTTCTGTGTATGTAAGACTATAGGCTGTTTAGCTCATATTCCTCTGGATACTCTTGGAGGGAGAAGACTGGACCCCAGAAGATTTCGTCTTCTGTCGTATTGCCACCTCTGCCTCTGTCATTTTACCAATAGCAGGTAAGAGGAGTTTCTGATGAGAAGAAGTGCCAGTCTAAGAATAGATGGGTGTCAGCCCCGGGTCAGGGCCCCAGAGGAAGTGCATCCAAGAAAGGGTGGCTAGAGGAGCTGTAACTTAGAAACCGCAGCTGAGTATGCCCAGGTCCTTGTGGTCGAATCCAAAGGAGAAGTGTGGCTTTTGACGACATTGGGAAATAATGATGAGGGGAAAAGCAAGCTGAAATCTGAGAATTCCTATCAGAATTGGGAAGCATGCTTCACAGGCTAAATTGATAGTTACAACTCTGTGGCACCAGGAAGCTCGCCCTTCACGTACGAATATAGAAGAGCAGGGTTCTCTGTGGTCTTGGCTGGGGGGGCCCTAAGACTCTCTCTTAGAATCACGTGTTTGGTTTTCTTTTTTTTTTTTTTAGATGTTAATTTTTTAGCTTCTTGGGAAAGTTTTCATTCTGACCACTTTGGTTGCATGTATACAATCGACCTTCATTGATGGGGATTTAGCTAGATGAAACTATAAGATGGTATTTATTTATGGATTCATTCTTTTTGAGCTCTTTCTACATGCTTCTGTGAGATGGGCAAGGGGGACACAGTAAAGAATGAGACTACAGGGGCCTTTGGCTTCAGTATGGGGCATAGTGAAGTTAGGAGCTGAGAGTTGACCCCAGCTTGCTAAATGCTTGGTACTGCTCTAAGCAGATAACCTGTATTATCTCATTAAATCTTCCCCACACTGGGAGGTGTTGGGAGTTTTAGTATCACCCTTATTGTACACCTTAGGAAATCCAGACACACATAAGTAACAGCCTCAAAGTTCCACAGCTGTGAAACAGAAATGAGAGCAGCAATCAGGTGTGCGGGAGGAAAGCTGGGGACATTGGTGGATGGAAATGGGCAATGAAAAGGTCTGGGAGCCCAAATATTGTGAGACCAAAAGTCAATCATGAACAGCTTTGAAGCTTTTTATCTCACGGTGTTAAAAAAGAAAGGAAAGGTTGATGACAAGAAAATAATGGGGGAAATGTGGTCTCAGGAACAGCCAGGAAGGCATCATGGAGGAGATGGTCTTAGAGATCTGTTCACCTGAAATTCCTCAAGAATATATCTGGGGGCTGGAGAGATAGCATAGAGGTAAGGCGTCTTGCCTTTCATGCAGAAGGTCATTGGTTCAAATCCCGGCATCCCATATGGTCCTCCATGCCTGCCAGGAGTAAATTCTGAGCGTGGAGTTAGGAGTAACCCCTGAGCACTGCTGGGTGTGACCAAAAACAAAACAAAACAAAACAAAAAAAAGAATATATCAGGTTGGGGCTGGAGAGATAGCATGGAGGTAAGGCATTTGCCTTGCATGCAGGACAGTGGTTCGAATCCTGGCATCCCAGAGCCTGCCAGAGGCGATTTCTGAGCATAGAGCCAGGAATAGCACCTGAATGCTGCCGAGTATGACCCAAAAACCAAGCCAAAATAAAACAAAACAAAAACAAAAACAAAAACAGAAAGAAAATATTGGGTCAAGAAACCCAGGTCTCTTATTGGGTGATTCACTTTCTTTTTCTCTCCTGTCTTTCCTAAGCTTTCTGCACCAAAAAGGGTAATTTGATTGATTTTCTTTGCTGGAATACCCTTAAGAGGCAGCTTTGATAATATTGTTCACATTGGAGCCAGAGTAATAGCACAACAGTAGGGCATTTGCCTGTATGTGACCCAACCCAGGATTCGATCTCCAGTATCCCATATGGTCCCCCGAGCCTGCCAGGATCGATTTCTAAGCATAGTGCCAGGAGTAACCCCAGAGAACTGACAGGTGTGGCCCAAAAACAAACAAACAAAATCATTCACATTTAATATGTGAAAAGAATAAGATAATTAGTCATAAAATGTTTCCTAACATATTGTATAAATATAGAGATGGAGACCTGCTAATTTTTAGAAAAGGAACATGAGCGATTTTATTTTGGTGATAGTACCAGAATTCAATTGAGGAATGCCTTCTTTAATACAGTTTTGTAGTAAAAGATAAAGCATCAAGTTGACTTTTTATTTTTTTTTTGATGAAATTAATGAAAAATGAACTCTGTTAATTATTCCTGGAGGAAAAAAGGAATTTCAGTAGTGCATATTCCCAAATTACTTCAACTGTAACTCTAATGAAAATGATGTATGATTATTAAATGTGTATTATTGGCCGGGGAGAGAGCTCAAAGGGCTGGTGCGCCTGCTTTGTATGCAGGAACCCCAGGTTAATTCACAACACTGTGTGGTCCTCTGAGCACTGCTGGGTTTGGCACAAAATGAAACAAAACAGACTATGATACCTCAGTGAAAACTGATTTGAAGGAGGAGTAAAACAACAGAGACCACAAAGGGCTGGAGCACATGCTTTGCATGTGGGAGCCCTGGGTTTGATCCATGGCACCAGATTGTCTCCAGCATAAATATGTTGGGTGTGGTCCCAAACAAAAGTTTTTAAAAAGTACTTTTTTGTTTTTTTTAGACAGTACCCTAGACTTTATGAAAAGATGACCCATTCTCCTGAGTAATCTAGAACAATCAGGGGATAAACTTTCTAATCTAAAGTTGGCAGCTTTTTAATTTAATTTTATTTTATTTTATTTTATTTTATTTTATTTTATTTTATTTTTTAGAATCTGCCACCATTCTACAGTTAAGCGGCATTGTTTTGGGTTGCACTCACACCCAGGGTAACAGAGAAGAGGTTTAGAGCAGCAAGAAACACAGCAGAACAGACCAGGACTTCACTTCAATTGCGGGCTATAGCTTTGAGACTTGCCTGGCCGATCTTACTCCAGGTCTTCTTTGCTCACTGTGGTTCATTGGAGCCAGAATGTGGTGAAGGGATGGTGACTAATCCTGTTACTGGTCTCTTCAAAAGAAATAAAGCTTTCTCCTCCTCTGCTCCACGCCCTCCGCCACCCCCATCTTTCCCCCCCCCCCCATAGTTTAGTTCTTAGTTGGAGTTGACACATTATAAAAGAAAATCACCCATTTTCTTATTGTCAGCATCTGGATTCTCACAGCCTCAGATAATTGCTAGGAATAGATTTTGCCCAGAACAAAATGCTGTCCTTGCTGTTACTGGTCCTGTGTTTCTGTGAAGTGGCATTTGTGAACTCTGTATTGGATGGATTCTGGTTCTCTTCTGTGTCATCAAGTTGCCCTAGCACAAAGGCTTCAAGGAGACAATCTCTACTCTCTGTCACCTAAAAATGCTCTTGCCTCGAATCCGAGGCTCTTCTTCGGCCCCTTCAAGTTTGGATTACAGGAAATCATCCCCCCGCCCTTGACCTGGTAACTACGGAAGCCATTTCACAGCCCACTGGTCCCCTGCTTCATTTAGCCATCCAGGTCAGAGGTGAGGCAAGTCATAATTGGGCCCAGGTTCTCCCTGTCAGGAAGGACTTGTGAGGAGAGATGGCACTCTTGTGAAATGGTGCCCTCACAGGAAATGAGGCTTTTGGGCCTTGACTGATGCATTCTCAAGACTACTGATACTATCTCCCTCTCTCTCCCCGGGAAGCTACTTGTACATTTGGTTAGGGTAAAGTTTAGATCTAATATTCCTCACACAGAGTACCCCCTTAGAGAAATTACTTGATTTATTTTGTTCTCTAAATAATAGAAGGAATCTTTGCTTGGCCCAAACCCCAATTTCTTCCCCTACCAACAGTCCTGTAATTCCCTGAGTGCTTCTCTGGCGACTGGGGACACGCATACACATTTGAATTAACAGAGCAGGCCTGCCGTTCATCATGTATAAGAACCTCTCAGAAGCTAAGAGAGTTTACTTTTTCAACAATAGGACAATTTAAATTCATCAGAGCTTCTCATTTCTTCCCTCGTTTGCTCAGGACTCCAGCAGATCTGTGTGCTGGCAGCCTGGCACACGAGCCGGAAAGCATGACACAATCTGGCACCTTGAACCAGAAGCTCTTTAATGAACTGGGGTGGGGGGGTTGGCGGGGGGAGTGAGAGGAAGGAGGAGGGACGGTCAGACTTTTGGCAGCCACACAAAGGTTCTTCTTCCCTGAGAAAAGTGGAATGAAAGTCAAATGAAGCTTCTCTCTATCGTAGGGATTTGCTGAAATGTTCCTCTGGCTCTGAGCTCTCCCAGCCCTGGCAGGTGCATCTCCGCAGTCTCTGTGACTCCTCACAAGCCAAATGATTTTTTAGAACCCCTGAAAAAGGGTCAGAGCCACCCAGTTTCCTGTCTGCGGCTGTCACTGTGGTTCTTTTCATTAGTGGTCCATGATAGTTCTGAGCAGCACAGTGGAAACTCTTATCAGGGAGACTTGAACACAGACATTTATTTCAGGACATGTTGGTTCCAGGTTGCAAGGTTTGGACTGTCACAGCCGATGATAATGTTTTAGGAGTGACCATTGAAGCAGGGTTGAATCCTTCCTCTGGTCAGGAAATAGTAATGGTGACATCTTTTTAGTTACTCTCTTGGTGTTACATTTCTCAAGTCTAGATCTTGCCTAGAAATGATGGCACCTTCCTTACAGAGTCTGTGTACCAAATGAGATGTGTAAAATGTCTACTGAAAGCTTCTACCTTATTAGCTTCAGTTTTCTCTGATTTTGCTTCTCTCCTGTTTCACAGCTCTCTTGAAAAGTGATGGTTTCCTCCTCTTTTTACTTACTGGGCAGCATGAAGGGGAAAGAATTGGGTCGTACCTAGCTGTGGTCGTACCTAGCTCTGACTTTACTCACGGATTTCTCCTATTGGTGGTTGGGAGCTTTTTATTTTTTAGATTTTGGCCCCCTCCATCACCTTCCTCCCCTCATTTTTTATGGTTGTTGCAGGGACCTGGAGCTGTCTACACTTGGTTGTGGTGCTGACTGGGGTTGGTATACTTTGGTCTACTGGACATCCCAAACAGGGGTCACACTTGATAAGTGCTAAGGTGCCAGGGCTCCAAGAAAGACTCATACTTGCAGGGTCAGTGTTCTGCCCACCTAGCTATGCCCACACCCAGCTATCTTCATCTTTAAATGGCATTCTTGGACTGGGATACCACTCAAAAGTAGGTAGTATCTTTGCCTTGCATATGGGACACTCTGGGTATGATACCCAGTCCCACATTCACACACATTAACATCCCAGTTCAAGATCTTAAAGACACCTTTGGGCTGGAGTGATAGCGTAGTGGTAGGGCATTTGCCTTGCACACAGCTGATCCAGTACAGACCTGGGTTTGATCACCGGTGTCCCATATGAACCCCCAAGCCAGGATCAATTTCTGAGCACATAGCCAAGAATAACCCCTGAGCATCACTGGGTCTGGCTCACCTCCCCCATAGAAAAGATCTTCAAGACACCTTCCTTTCTCTTATTCTCTTGTTGTCTCATTCTTTTGTACTTATTTTGGAGATTAGAATCATTTGATTGTTCTTATGTGTGGTTACTAGTCATCTTGTATTAATTCATTTCACCTCTTTTAGTTCATTCAGAGAATTGCCTAAGAAAGCTTTCCTTAAAAAATACACAACAGGGCCCGGAGAGATAGCACAGTGGTGTTTGCCTTGCAAGCAGCCGATCCAGGACCAAAGGTGGTTGGTTCGAATCCTGGTGTCCCATATGGTCCCCCGTGCCTGCCAGGAGCTATTTCTGAGCAGACAGCCAGGAGTAACCCCTGAGCAATGCCGGGTGTGGCCCCCCCAAAAAAAATACAGAATAACGGGCCCGAAGAGATAGCACAGCGGGGTTTGCCTTGCAAGCAGCTGATCCAGGACCAAAGGTGGTTGGTTCAAATCCTGGTGTCCCAAATGTTCCCCCGTGCCTGCCAGGAGCTATTTCTGAGCAGACAGCCAGGAGTAACCCCTGAGCACCGCCGGGTGTGGCCCAAAAACAAACAAAAAAAATACACAACAACAACAACAAAATAAAACAACAAACCAAACTTCTCTGTTTCTCTCTGTCTCTGTCTCTCTCATTTCTTCTCTCATCCCATCTTTCCTTTGACTTCCAAGGTTATGAAAATGAAGGTGTGGGGCCGGAGAGATAGCATGGAGGTAAGGCGTTTGCCTCTCATGCAGGAGGTCATCGGTTCGAATCCCGGCGTCCCATATATGGTCCTCCCGTGCCTGCCAGGAGCAATTTCTGAGCCTGGAGCCAGGAATAACCCCTGAGCACTGCCGGGTGTGACCCAAAAACCACAAAAAAAAAAAAAATGAAGGTGTGATGGGAGACCTGAATGGGGTCAAGTCAATCCAACTGCATTGTTCTGTCTCCACGCTCGTGGTGCAGTGATGTGCATGGGGTAATGAAAAGCAGAGACTCTGCTGAGGTCATTGATCCTCACCCTGTGCGCCTACTCCAGGAAGCTGTTTATCTGTGCTGCTCAGGCCTCTGAACCGTTGGATCAGATTGAGAAACCACAGAGCCCAAAGAGAGAGCATTACACAGGGAGCCCCTGGCAGGGAGGATATGTGCATATCACACAAGCTGCAGTGTACATGTAGGGGCTAATAATTCATCTGCACACTCTCATCCTTCACCTCCTTGCAATATAGAAGCCCCTCATGGAAGCTTTACCATGAGACACAATGCTGTAGCCAAGTAGTTGCCCTCAACATCCACCAACTTGCCATCAGCAATTTGGGTATTATAGAAAATTTGATGTGGGGGCCGGGAAGGTGGCGCTAGCGTAGGACGGACCGTGGTTAGTTCCCCCAGCGTCCCATATCGTCCCCCCAAGCCAGGAGCGATTTCTGAGCTCATAGTCAGGAGTAACCCCTGAGCGTCAAACGGGTATGACCCAAAAACCAAAAGAAAAAAAAAAGAAAGAAAATTTGATGTTAATACAGCCTTTTGTTTTCTCGGGCTATACCCAGTGGTGTTCAGTGGTTACTTCTGATTCTGCATTCAGAAATTACTTTTGGACTCAACTGTATTATAAACAACCTTATAACTATAGTGTTTAAATAAAGTAAATTATTAAAAAAAAAAAAGAAAGAAACAAAAGAAATTACTTCTGGCAGGTTCTGAGACCATATGGAATGCTGGGGATTGAACCCCGCATTGGCCGCGTGCAAGGCAAATGCATATCCTGCTATGTTATTGCTCTGGCCCCTGAATAAAGCCTTTTTTTTTTTTTTTTGGTTTTTGGGCCACACCCGTTTGACGCTCAGGGGTTACTCCTGGCTATGTGCTCAGAAATCGCCCCTGGCTTGGGGGGACCATATGGGACGCCGGGGGATCGAACCGCGGTCCGTTCCTTGGTAGCGCTTACAAGGCAGACACCTTATCTCTAGCGCCACCTTCCCGGCCCCGAATAAAGCCTTTTTAATGATGCATTTATTCAAGCCAAGATTTGATGTTTAGACTTCTACATGTTTGTTGTCTCTAAAGCTTCCCCAAACAGTATTACTAGCATGGTTTCTGCAACTAAATATTTTTTCTTCGTCTTCTCACAAAAATGTCAGTACTGTAATTGAATTTTAGTCATCAAGCTGTATTGAATTTCAGATGTGGCCTATGTGGATGGGAATATGAAACATAGTTACTCTGCCTCTAAGAGAAATATAATCTAATTGAGGTGGTGACGTTAATTGATTATTAAACAAAGAGGGAATTAAGGAGCTTTGATAATGACAGTAAACTAAAAAAAATAATGAAATAGTGAGTGCTAGAGTTAAAGATCTCATATAGAAATTTGGACGTGTTCTTGACAAGGCTAAGATATACTTAGATAGCTGGTGAAATCTTATGTCTGGATGTGTCTATAAATGTTTTCAGACTGGATTAGCACTTAGACTAAGAAGATTAGCCTCGATAGTGCAGTTGATATTAGCCAACTCATCAAAGGCCTAAACAGAACAAGTGGATAGATCTGGAGAATATCATGCTGAATGAAGCCAAGTCATGAGAGACAGATGCAGAGTGACCTTCCTCATATGTAACATGAAACATAGTAAGGGAATAACAAATGCCCCAAAGCAACAGATACTGAGAATTGATCTTTGGTGGGAAGTTTACCATGGCAGGAGGGATTAGAATTGGGGAAAAACTTAAGTGGGACCTATGATGGACCGTGGTTCAATTCCCCAGTGTCTTATATGGTCCCCAAGCTAGGAGCGATTTCTGAGCACATAGTCGGGAGTAACCCCTGAGTGTCACTGGATGTGACCCAAAAACCAAAAAAAAAAAAAACCCTCCAAAATTGTTCATAATTGAGTTTCAGTCATACAAATACACATACTACTCTTCCCTTTGCCAGTGCATGTTACCTGCCATCATTGTCTCCAGTTTTCTTCCACCTTACCCGCTTCCTACCTCTGATCAGCCATTTTATGTGTCTGTCTTTCTCTCTCTTTTTCTCTCTTTCTCTCTCTTTCTCTCTCTTTCTCTCTTTCTCTCTTTCTCTCTCCCTCCCTCTTCCCCCATCTCTTTCTCTAGCACTTCCTTTATTCCTTTATTTCCCCTTTTTGAGACTGTGGTTTGCACTATTGTTAATGAAGGGGTATGTATCATGCATATCACTTTATCCTCTTGTAGCACCCAGTTTTTGTTCAGAATGATCAGTTCCAACTATCATTGTCATAGTATTCCCTTCTCTACTATAACTGACCTGTCCACTACTTGTGGCAAGCTTCCTACCCTGGACTGGCCCTCCTGGCCCTCACCTGAATTGCTTCTGGATATTATTAGCATACTATATATTTCTTTCTTATATCCCATAAATGAGTGAGATTATCCCTCTCTGTAATTTTAGTTTTACATTAAACCTAGGGGGGAGGTATGCCGCTTTTACCTCTGTGCCTCTCACAGACATAGATATAGCATCTCTCTTTACCAATATTCCCCACCACATGGCATAGTTTTGTAACTGATGAATGTATATTGACAAACTGTTATACAAAGTTCATAGATTGCCTTAGTGTTGTGTGTTCTATGAATCTGGACACATGTATAATGGCCTGTATCTTTTTATAGTCTTTTCAGAGCCCTAAATCTCTTAGGTTATCCATTCCTCAACCAGTTCCCAGCAACCACTCATCTTTTTATTGACTTCTGAGTTTTGTCTTTTCTAGAAACCATTATAGTTAGAATCATATATTGTATTTGTTGTTTTTTTCCCCAAGTATTATATTCTTCACTTAAAAAACTTCTATTTACAAAACTGGAGAAAAAGTATATGTGTACTTGTCTTGCACTTTACTAGCCTGGGTTCTAACCCCTGCATTCCATATGAGCATCTAAGGACTGTTAGAAGTGATTCTTGAGTGCAGAGCCAGGAGAAAGCCCTGAACGTTGTTGGGTGTGGCCTAAAAACAAAAAGAAAAAGAAAAAAAAAAAAAGAATTGCCATTCACTTCAGTTTTGTTTTTGTTTTATTGGGCCATACCTGACTATGCTCAGGCTTACTCCTGGCTCTGTGCTCTGGGATTACTTTTAACCCTGGCAGTGCTTGATGTACCGTATATGGTACCTTTCCCAAGGTATGAATCAGGGTCAGCTGTATGGAAGACAAGAGGCTTAACCCCTCTGCTATCTCGGTGATGCCTCAGTTTATTTCTCTTTGTTTGTTTGTTGACCACCCCCTGTTCAAAGTTATTCCCAACTCAGTGCTCAGGGGTCACTTCTGGCAGTGCTTGTAGGACCATGCAATACAAGGCATCATCAGTCTTGGGGCTCCTGCATACGAAACATGATGTGACACCCATTGAGCTTTCTCTCTGACTTGTCAGTTCATTTTATTAATAGTTTCAATAGACTTATTTTGCACATGTTTAAATATAGTATATCATGTTTCTTAAAAATCTATAATTATATAGATTTCCTATGGCTAGAAGTCTCTGATCTATTTTATTTTATTTTTATTTTTTTATTTTTTGGATTTTTTTCAAACTTTATTGACTTCTGCATCACAATGGGGTGTCTTTTACTATATACTAGATTCAGGGAGGTGGTAAAGTGGCACTGGCAAATTTGGGAATTTGATCTCCCAAAAGTACCTGCCATTCTACCCCTGATTCTGCAGTGGCTGCTAGGCGGATCACCCCTCCACTGGAGCCATCCCTCTCCATGGCCAAAGCAAGAGCATTAGCCGTAAACTGCAGACACTCTTCCTTAGTCATACCTTCCCGGTAAGTAGCATCCACATAGCCATAGATATAGGAGCTCCCAGAGCCCCCAATGGCAAAGGGCTGCTTGACCATCATACCTCCCATGGGCACTGAGTATACCTGCCCTCCTTCTTGGTGATCCCAGCCTGCAATGATAAGTCCTGCCATCAGATCTTCTCGGTATCGGTAACACATCTCTTTAAAGAGACTGGCTGCTGTGTGTACCAAAGGAGGCTCATTCAGTTCAATGCTGTGGAAACCAAGCTGGTAAGTGACTGATCTATTTTATTTTATTTTATTTTATTTTATTTTATTTTATTTTATTTTATTTTATTTTATTTTATATTTTTGGTTTTTGGGTCACACCTGGCATCACTCAGGGGTTACTCCTGGCTCTATGCTCAGAAATCGCTCCTGGCGGGCTCAGGGGACCATATGGAATGCTGGGATTCAAACCACCGTCCTTCTGCATGTAAGGCAAACGCCCTACCTTCATGCTATCTCTCCAGCCCCTCTCTGATCTATTTTATCTCTCTCTCTTTTTTTTTTTTTTTTTTTTTTTTGGTTTTTGGGCCACACCTGGCATTGCTCAGGGGTTACTCCTGACTGTCTGCTCAGAAATAGCTCCTGGCAGGCACAGGGGACCATATGGGACACCGGGATTCAAACCAACCACCTTTGGTCCTGGATTGGCTGCTTGCAAGGCAAATGCCGCAGTGCTATCTCTCCGGGCCCTATTTTATTTCTTTTTAATATCCCATTGTCTTATCTTTACTTTAGTTGAGTTTCTATAGTACATATTTAAAATTATAGAGATTTTAAGCCTAAATGATGTTATAGTTCTGCAGCAAGGATTTATATTTGCTTGTGGCAGATGGTCTGAGAACTGTCAGTCTTGAATTACCTCAGTCTAGTCAGGACTGATATAATCTGTGACCTGATTTGAGCCTCAGGAAGAGCAATCCTTTCTCATCCCTCACTCCTCTGTTGGCCCCCTGAGCCTGAGGCATTTCTCTGAGACCCTCTCTGCAGCCTAAGTTGAGTCCTTTATGGTTGTTTTTTTTTTTACTGTGAGTTGTCTAATGAATTCAGAACTCAACTAGCAATGAGCAACTGCTTTCAGTACTGGTAGGAACCTCTGAAACTTTATTTGTGATGGTAATCACTTTAGTTTTTGGTGTGCTGATGAGTATAAATAATATTGTGAAGTATCTAGAGCGACTATAATATGATCTGAAAACATCCAAACTTTCTGTTGAAAGCTACTTTTTTTTTTTTTTTTTTTTGGTTTTCGGGTCACACCCGGCAGTGCTCAGGGGTTACTCCTGGCTCTATGCTCAGAAATCGCTCCTGGCAGGCTCGGGGGACCATATGGGATGCTGGGATTCAAACCACCATCCTTCTGCATGCAAGGCAAATGCCTTACCTCCATGCTATCTCTCCAGCCCCTGAAAGCTACTTCTGTTGACAGTGCTAGTACTGCTAGTTCTACTGTGTTTGTATTTTAAACAAAGGAGATGCTTAATTCCAATGGAAAATAAGTACAACTACTTAATAATTTTCCCATCCAAGTTTGTGGATCCCTTGCATTCAGCTTGTGAGCCTCTCTGTGTCAAATGCCTGTCTGTGGGAAAAAGCATCGAATGTTGAGCTAATACCTCTTGGTGATACTCTTCTCTTTTATCCTGACTTTCATTCCATTGATGGCTCTTGAATTGTAGGATTCCTCACCAATTTGTAGAATCACCGAGGTTATCCACAGGTCCTGCCAGGCTGCAATTACTGCGGTAAGCTGCAAGTCCATCTACTGCTTGACTGCAGGGGCCAGAGGCTGCCAGGACCTGGTGCTGTAAGGCTCTCAATGGCCTCATGCCCACTCAGGGATGCCTGTTTGTAGCGACTGCCTGCCAGAAACTGAGAGAGAGAGAGAGAGAGAGAGAGAGAGAGAGAGAGAGAGAGGAGAGAGAGAGAGAGAGAGGAGAGGAGAGAGAGAGGAGAGAGAGGAGAGAGAGGAGAGAGAGAGATAAAGGGATAGATACAAAGCAGGCAGCATCTCACAGATGCCCCTCGTAGACTGGCAGATGCTGTTCTGGTCACTATCCTGGATTCCCCCCCCCCAATGGTAGGAGTTTTCCTTTTTTATACCCAGCATGACAGGGTGGGTGTGTCCAAGGGGCATGTTCAGGTTCAACTGTCATTACAGTGTGGGTACCTAAGGGAAGTGTCCCAGTCCAACTGCCATTACATCAACACTGGATAACTTTACACAGTTGATTTTTTTTGGAAGGGGAAGGGTTTGGAATATATTCAAGTGGAACTTGGGGGGTCTTCTGTCTCTCTGGATTCTACACAGTTGATTTTTGTTTATTTTTGTTTTTGGGTCACACTCAGTAGTGCTCAGCACTTCTGGCGCTGTGCTCAGGGATCACTCCTGGTGGGGTTCTGGGGACCATATGCAATGCCAGGAATTGAACCAGGTTGGCTGTATGGTATGGAAAACCACTTAACACTGTACTATTGTGTTTGTCTCTATACATTTGATTTTAATAATTAATCAGGAGGATGAGTCTTCATTGCATAGTCTACCTTTATTATTTGAGAAAATACTTTATGTGACATATTTGTATTATCAGAAGTTGAAAATATTCTGTACTTTTAGAACCTCCTAAGTGGATCCAACTCCAACTTAACTTGTTGAAAAGCAGCCAACAGGAAATGGATTATTAGAATAGGTCCAGTTTGGGGCTGGTGAGGTGGCGCTAGAGGTAAGGTGTCAGCCTTGCAAGGGCTAGCCAAGGAAGGACTATGGTTTGATCCCCCAGCGTCCCATATGGTCCCCTCAAGCCAGGGGCAATTTCTGAGCACTTAGCCAGGAGTAACCCCTGAGCGTCAAACGGGTGTGGCCCAAAAAACCCAAACACACACACACACACACACACACACACACACACACACACCGCAAGAATAGATCCAGTTTGTAGATGGCTCAATTATATTAAGAAGACAAAGTAAAAGACATTGCCTTGTAGGGACTGAAAGGAAAATCAATCTGATGTTAAAGAGAATTTTTAGAGTGGTTTTCCCAAAAAAGATATACAGATGCCAAGAGATACCTGGAAAGGTGCTCACCTCATTATTCAGGGCAAGGAAATAGCTCAGTGTTAGAGACTTGTTTGCAGGGGTGAGGCTGTGGGCTTGGCCCCCAGCATCGTGCACACACACACACACACCACTCCAATAAATTAATTCCTAATCATCAGGGAAATGCAAACCAAACAAATCAAAATGGGGTTGAATTGATATATTAATTATATATCTATCTCAGACATATTAGAATGCCTATTATCAAATAGCCAAAAGATGAAAGTATTGCAAAGATTATGGAGAAGTGCCCCTTCCCAAACCCTGTGCATGTTGGTGGTGTCTGTTGGTACAAATCCTTTGAAAAGCAGTAAGGAGGATCCTCCAAAAATTAAACAGAAAATGGTCATGTGATCCAGCAACTCCACTTCTGGGTATTTAGCCAGAGAAAAATGAAAGCACTGACTTGAAATGATTTATTCAATCCTGGGTTCATTGCTGTGTTATTTATAATAGCCAGGCTATGGGTGCCGCCTCTGTCCATTAGAGGATGAATGAATAAGGAAAATGTGACATAGAAATGTGTGACCACATGAGTGGACCTTGAAGGCATTAGGCTTAGTGAAATCATTCACAGATAAATTATGTATGCTCTCAATTATATGTGAAATTTAAAACAATAAACAAAATGAAGCTTGTGGATACAGAGAACCGACTGTTAGTTGCCAGGAGGGTGGGACACAGGCCAAATGGATTTAGGAGGTGAAAAAGAGCAACTTTCAGTTAAAAAATAAGTAATTCACGGGAACATGATGTTACAGCATGGTGACTGGAATTAATAATGCAGCATTTCAAATTTGAAAAGATGATAACAAAATAGAACATTAAAGTTATCATAAGCATATTGTATTTTTTAAGTAGTTTTTTTTTTTAATTTAAGGTTTAGAGTCAAAGGAGCAAAGTAAAAACGGTTTTAGAGTGGCAATTATTGTTTGCATAGGCCCACCAAAATATGGGTGACATGGAAAGGAAAAGCCTTGGCATAAATACAAGGAGACCCTACCCCTGAAGTTTTCTGGCATAAGACCAGCTCTAGGTTCCGGCAGAATAGTTTGTCTAATCCAAGTCCTTGTCTGTAGTGCCAATACAGTTTTATTTTTCAAACAGTCTCTATTGTTGGCAAAAGATCCTGGAATCTGCATATCCTACATTGCAGTCAGGCTGGTGTTGAGTGTCCTCTATTTTCACCTCACAATTAAAGGGCAATGCAGAGAGCCCTCTCCAGTAAGCAGAACATTATTGTTGTTAAGTCTTCTCAGTGTTAAGGGAAGTCTCTTTTGAGTAGATCGATGTCAGAGCAGCGGTACGGTCTTCTCTGGTAGAGGATTGCTTCCAGGTGATGTTATAGACAATGTTGGATGTTTCGTAGGTGGCTTCCCTAGTTCAGGGGTGAATGGAGAATGCCCATTCTTCTGAGGCCTGCGCCAGGTCATTATGTCAATGTTCAGGGTGTAAAGTCCAACTGAACTACAAGTTTTGTGTGTTCCCATCTCTATTAGATAAGAACTTATTTGTATGTATAGAATTTCACCATTTTAATGTGCTTATGTAAACAAGGAATAATGCCACGTGGCATTATTGGTACATATAGGGGCTGCAAGAACAAGTCCAACAATCCCCGTGACTTGGTTCATACATAGCAATAAACTGAGGGAATCTTTCACCAACTTCCTTATTGATCAGTTCACAAAGAGAAGAAAAGATAAAAAGTAGGGGAAATCGCCACTATATAAGAGAATATTAAGTAAAAGACATAGCTGTCAAAGAAAATAGATATAAAAAATTCAAAGGGCATACTTGTCTGTTTTATGCTTTTGAAATAGTTGGGTGGGTGTTAAATCCAGTGCACTACATTGGTCTGTGATTTTGGATGGTGCAGTACTGAAGTTAAAAAGGGTAAATGTTGCCCGGAGAGATAGCACAGTGGCATTTGCCTTGCAAGCAGCCGATCCAGGACCAAAGGTGGTTGGTTCGAATCCCGGTGTCCCATATGGTCCCCCGTGCCTGCCAGGAGCTATTTCTGAGCAGACAGCCAGGAGTAACTCCTGAGCAACGCTGGGTGTGGCCCAAAACCCCAATAAATAAATAAATAAATAAATAAATAAATAAATAAATAAATAAATAAATAAATAAAAGGGTAAATGTGGGGTACTGATGGTTCAGGGTGAGAGAGTTAAAGAGTAAAAATGAGTTTTGTAGGGGTGTTATAAAGAGCAGAATACAAAATGGACATTCTGCATACATAAAAACATATCTTAAGGATATAGAGTACTATTAATATATATTGTGTTTGGAACATATAGACTGGTATGAAATTACTAGTGACTGCCTGAGTATAGCTGAGCAACTATCTGCCACCCCCAGTTAATCTCCTCCAAGTATAAAAAAGCCTTTGGCACAACGGAGGTCTGCCGAATCCCATGCTGGCAGAGACTCTCGGCTCCCAGGAAGGAAGGAGATCCTTCCCGAGCCAGAAGGCCGGAAGTTCAAAGCCTGCACCCTAAACTTCCCTCTGGAGCCAGCTTGGGAGTGGGGAAAACCTAGAGTACCCCATAAGCTCCATAAGCTTATTCTTTAGGGATCTAAAGAGACAGTACAATAGGTAAGGCATTTGACTTGTATGCAGCCCACCTAGATTCTATCCCTAGCACCATGCAGGCACAGGAGTAAGCCCAAGCCCTGAGCACTTCCAGGTGTGACCCCCAAAAAACAAAAAGAATAATTGGGGGGACAGTGGGAATGTATTATACGTAAATAAGTTATGCTGTAAATGAAAACTAGTACAACATTATATATTAATTATTTATCAGTATTTCTTGTTTGTTTTTGGACCACACCTGGCAGTACTCAAGGATTACTCCTCCCTCTGTGCTCAGGGAATATTCCTGGTGGGCTCTGAGGACCATATGGAATACTGGAGATCAAACCTGGGTCAGCCACTTGCAAGGCAAACACCCTACCTACTGTACTATCACTCTGGTCCATTTCTTTTTCAAAACCTAAGAATGCCTCCAGATACTTTCCTACTCTTCTCTTAACACAAATGCAATCTAGTATATTAATGAGTCTGTTGATAGTCAAAGCTAAGATACTGGGGCTGGAGAGATAGTATGGAGGTAGGCTGTTTGCCTTGCATGCAAAAGGACAATGGTTCAAATCCTGGCATCCCATATGGTCCACCAAGCCTGCCAGGAGCGAGTTCTGATTGTAGAACCAGGAGTAACCCCTGAACACTGCCAGGTGTACCCAAAAAAGACCAAAAAAAAAAAAAAGAAAGAAAAAAAAGCTAAGATACTAAGCTATTGTCTGCTCATGGAAAAGAGAAGTAGAAAAATAAGTGAGGTTCAGGATTAAACCTAAAAATAGTCAAGGATATTTCAGTAAGCACCCTCATTAAGTGATGGGCTAAGAACATGTTGAACACATCTCTGGATTTATTTGTTAACCATTCATTTTTCTTTTTTCTTTTATAAATTATCTTTATTTAAACACTGTGATTACAAATATAATAGTAGTTGTATGATTACAGTCATGTAAAGAACAACCCCCTTCACCAATGCAGGATTCCCACCACCAATTTTCTGGATCTACCTACTCCCCACCCCACCCACACCTGTACTCGAGATAGGCTTTCTTTTTCCCTCATTCGTTCACATTGTTATAGTTTTCAGTGTAGTTATTTCTCTAACTGCACTTATCACTCTATGTGGTGAGCTTCATGTCATGAACTGCACCTACATGGGAAGATGGGGGAAATAAGGGTTGGGACTGAGGCAGTAAATATTAGAAATGAGCTTTGTAGGGCAGTATCAAGGTCACAATATAAGATAAATATTATGGATATATAAAATATATGCATACAATACTATCAATAGAAAAACAAGGAGAAAAAATTTCCAGTGACTCTCCCAACATAAACCAGTGCTAGAATAGCCCGTCCTCCTCCCAAAGTGCATAGTGTAGGAAGAGGTAGGGGGAAAGCCTGTTGACCCCTATAGAGTCCACCTAGACCGGCGCCCAGGGAAGTCCTGGAGTCAGGGGGAAAAGACAAGGACGGCTAGGGGCCTGCCAAGCCTCCCAGCACTCCCCAGGCTAGGGAAAAGGGCTCCGGTATGGGGCCTCCCCAAACCCTATACCTAGCAAGAGCTGGTCTCCAGAATCAAAGAGGAAACCAGAAGCCAGATGTCTGCCTGCCCATCTCTTACTAAAGACACATTCTGTATCGAATCTAGCACTCTGTTCTGAGAAGTGCTAGTAGAGTATATATCCAAATTAAAATGAAAAGAAACTGCTTTAAAATATAGCTGTTTCCCGACACTGTCCATGTAATTTTATTTTGGAGGTTTTTTAGGGGAGTTTGGGGGGGGGGCATGAAGTCTGGGGTGTTTTGTTATTTATGTGACTGGGAGTGAGGTACAACAATAACAAAAATGTAAAATCAGTAGCTTTGGCTTTGAGGCTCAAAGACATTGAGACTGCTAGCAGAAGGTTGTTCGCAGAAGTTTCCTCTAGCAAACTGACAATGAAACTTGTGAGTGATATGGGGCCCAAAACATAATATAGCAGGTAAGCACTTGCCTTGCATACAGCTGACACAGGTGCAAATCCCAGTGCACAGTTCCCCTGAGCACCACCAGGAGTAACCTCTGAGCATACCTGGATGTCACCCAAAAGTCAAAAAGAAAAGAGATTGAGAAAAATGTTTCTTGGAAGCTGGAGGTACTTGGATCCAGGTTATATAATGACAAGAAGATTGGCCTGGTTGTCACCTCTGGTAATGCACAAAACAGGAAGTGGCCCAGGTAAGTACTGTGCAGCCTATCAATCTCTCTAGCTGCCTACAGTAAAATGTGAGCAAGATGAACCAAAGATTGAATTGTCTTGTTTTCAAGGACAGTTTAGAGGAAATAGAACTCAAAACACTCTTCCCAAGCAAAAACAATTGAAGAAAGTGCCTCTGTGCCAACCAAGATCAAATCCTGAGTCAGGGAAAGTGGTCTGGGTGGAAAGAAACATTTGTTGGGGCTGGGGAGTACAGGGGTTAAGGCACTTGTGTTGCCTGAAGCCAACACTGGTTCTATCTCCAGCACCTCCTGAGGTCACCCTCAGGATCACTAGGAGTGATCCCGTAGCATAGAAGAAGGGGTAAGCTCTGAGCAACTCCAGGTATAGACCACAACAAAACAACCAAGATAGATCCATTTGCTAAGGCATCCAAAATTTTTCAGAGGGAAGGGGGCTTCATAGAACCTTTCGAATGGAGAAAAGTTCTAAGATATTGGATTCTAAGGTCATTTTCCTGGAGCAGCCCTTAGAGAAAGCCCAGACACACAAGAGCTTGTCTCAAAGAGATTTGTGGTAATAACTTTCGTCTAGTGGAGCAGGCTCTTGCTAATAAACCCCAATTAAGTTAATAGAAAAACGATGTCTTGAAGAGAATTTAAGCATCACCAACGTAGAATGAAAAAGATAGAAAGGCCCAATTAAAAGTTGGTCTTTGGACCTGATGATCAGGAATCAAGCCAAGGCTGTTCTGATGTAAGCTGAGACTGTTTCAAGGGAAAAAAAAATTGTTATTCACAAGGTGCAACCAAAACTCTAATATTGACCCCTAAGCCAGGGAATAGCAAGGAAATACGATATCACAATATAGATGATTACATTATGACTTATGCCTGGATGGATTTAGAACTGTAGTGGGTTAGTGACTTTGCTTCCCAAACTCTCAGTCAATAGGTTATCCTATCCCTGTATCATTGTTTTTGCCACACCTTTATTTTTAAGTTGTTGTTTGTTTTTTATTTTTGCCATACCCAGAAGTGCTTAGGGCTTACTCATGGATTTGTGCTCAAGGATCACTCCTGGTGGGGCTCAGGAAATCATATGTGTTCTTAGAAGTTATTGATTCTAAGTTGGTATAGTGCAAGGCAATGCCCTACCTGCTGTTCTTGAACCTTCCCTCCTTGAAATCCTTTTTCTCCTGAGAATTTTAACTTAGAAACATCTTATAGGCATTAAGCGATTGAATTTGAATTAATTTTTTGGTCATTGCACATTTAGAAGCCTTCTCTTGTCACCGAATACTTCTCAACACACAAATTAAAATTTGCATCCCAGGGCCAAAACGATAGCACAGCAGTAAGGCATTTGCCTTGCACGCAACCAACACAGGATGGACACAGTTTGAATCCCGGCATCCCATATGGTTCCTGAGCCTTCCAGGATTGATGTTTGAGCACAGAGCCAGGAATAACCATTGAGTGCCACCGGGTGTGACCCCAAAACAAAACAAAACAAAAATTTGCATCCCATCATAAAGAAACTGGGGTCTCTATTGTCTATGTGGGCACACAGAAGTCAGCTCTCATTTGTAGGAGCTGAGTAAATTTCTAGGAGATTGCACTGGAGAGGAAAAAATAAAAGAAACCAGAGTGGAACTTTCGCTCCTGCTACACTTGACCTGAGAAGATCTTGGAGTTTTAGTTGGTTCTTAAGTGAAATTAGAGTTTGTTGTTGTTTGTTTTGAGGCTATGTTTAAGGTGTGTGTGTATGGAGGGGGGGTGGCACAGTGATACTCCCAATTGGAGTATAGATTGCTCCCACCTGTGTTTATGAGAGCTTGAGGCGCTGGAATGGACCTCTGAATCCAAAGCTTGGGTTTGAACCCTTTGAGTCATCTCCTCAGCCCTGGAATTAAATCTTTGAAATCTAGGGGGACAGAGTATAGTTTGCATTTGGAAGGAATGTAAATGGTTGTGGCCCAAAGGCATCTGTGCAGATTATGTTTTCCAAAGACATCTGCACAAGTACTCCTGCCCTCCATACTTATCTGCAAAGAGATCTTACTGTGCCCCAGATAGAAGGTGAAGACGCATTTTTTTACAGTGAGGCGCTGTGGTGCATCAACATCCATTCATTGTGCTAGACTTTGTGTCACGAACTAATTAATTCTGACACTAAGGAATCTTTTGGGGTCCCTTAAAAGGTGGGTGCACAAGTTTGGCAATGGGAGACAGAGGCCAAGGAGAAAAGTTGGTTCAAGCTCTGTTCCGTTTATTCAAAGCAAAAGGTGAAATACATATACTCAATTTCTTGACAAGTCATAATTTTCAGACAAAGCTATTCAGACTAAGCTGATTTTACCAAAAAACACACAGGGGCAAATTGTTCAAAGCATATTCTGACACAGAACAGTTTCACCTTTGAATTTGAATTTTTTCCTTTCCTTTCTTCCTTCCTTTCTTCCTTCCTTCCTTCCTTCCTTCCTTCCTTCCTTCCTTCCTTCCTTCCTTCCTTCCTTCCTTCCTTCCTTCCTTCCTTCCTTCCTTCCTTCCTTCCTGAGTGGCAACACTCAGGGGTCATTCATAGCTCTACACTCAGAAATCGCTCCTGGCAGGCTTGGGGAACCATATGGGATGCTGGAATTCGAACCACCCTTCTGCATGCAAGGCAAATGCCCTACTTCCATGCTCTCTCTTTGGCCCTGAAATTTTTTCTTAATTTTTTTTTCTCCTTTCATTTTATTCTCCCACCCCCAAATATCTTCTCTATGCTTCTCTTCATCTTCTGTTTTGGAGGGATGATGATGGTCAGGGGTTATTCCTGGTGGTGCTTGGGGGACTGTATGGGGACCATATGCTGGGAATTGAACTCAGATTGGCCATGCTCAAGGCAAGCAGTCTACCAGGTGTACTATCCCTCCAGTCCCAGGGAGGGTTTTTTTTGTTTGTTTTTGGGCCACACCTGGTGTCGCTCAAGGGTTACTCCTGGCTATATGCTCAGAAATTGTTCCTGGCTTGGGGGACCTTATAGGATGCCGGGAGATCGAACTTCGGTCAGTCCTAGGCTAACATGTGTAAGTCAGATGCCTTAAGACTTATGCCACTGCTTTGGCCCGCCAGGGAGGTATTTTTTAAGAATCAGCCAATATAAGGCATTTAGTACCTATGACTGAATATCCGAATTTAGGGCTGGAGAGATAATAAAGCTGCTTACCTTGCATGCAGCTGATAATAGCAAAGGCTACTTTTCCTGCCTGGGAGTATGAGATAAAGCTTGAAGAAGCATGAAAAGCCATGCACCAAATAAAAATTTTTAGAATTTGAAATTTCAATTCCAATTTGAATTTCCGGAAATATACTTGCCATATATTGAAGCATGAGTTGGGGGATGACTACAGTGTGCGCTCCTCTCCATCACTTCTATAGGATTCCATCTGAAACAGAACAATCAATGTGCTAGAAAGTTCAGAATCACAATATTCTATTGCAGCAAGTGTCTCTAATAAATTTTTGTACAAATAGAGTTTATTGTGAAATCTTAAACAAAACCGAAGCAACACCCTGCCCCCTCCATTCAGGAACCAGATCTTCTCTTTAATCAGCAAAAGATCAGCTTTATGCCCTGCCTGTTCCCACTCAGCGGAACAAACGAGTGTTTCTGTGTTTCTCTTTTGAGTTCCTTCAAGTGAGCTTCCTAATTGCAGTGGATGGGAACGGAAGAGCCTGGCAGTTAGCAAAGGGTGATGGAGCAAAGAAAATTTTCTGTTTGATATTTTTTACTTAGAAATTTGGTTATTTTAAAATTTAGTCATAAATATTCCGATTAATGTGTTTCAATCCCTTGAATCACTCTTAAATCATTCCTTATTTTGTAACATACTAATGTGATGTGCTCTTACAGATAGCCAAAACAGTGATTGGGGGATTCTGTTGTGGATTTAAAATCCTTCCAAAGCATCCTCCATTATGGAGCACAATGGCTGGGGCAGATGAGCAAGCATGGGGGTAGCTAATATAGTAAGGGGCCCTGTTTCTCCCTTATTCCCCTGGATCTGAGGAGAATGTAGTTTGTAGATAGGAGAGGATTTTTTTTTTTTTTAGGTCTGCTTTTGCAGACCTAAATTTTGAAAAATTTCTGTGTTTTTGTTTTGGGGTCACATTCAACAAATCCTTAGGGGCTTACTCCTGGCTCTATGCTCAGGGGGTCACTCCTGGAAGTACTTGGGGGCATCCTGTATGGGTGCTTCTGGGGATTGAATCAGGGTCAGCCACATGCAAGACAAGTCCCTTAAATCTCTCTGGTTCCTTTGAAGGCCTTTAAAAAAATTCCACCCTAGAGATAATAACAAGAACACTTAGTGGCACTTAGTAGTCATCAGGATTTAGGATGTTGACATGTTAAGTTGTTTAAAACAAGGCAGAAGGATTACTTTTTGCCAGCTGCAGCATTCCTCGCAAGAACTTCTTAGTTTGCTCCGTGGGTCTTATTTTTTTTTCTATTAACCCATTAGAGAACTAAGCACTCTCTTGGCTTCACCCAAATCTTTCTCATCATTGGTCCTTAAATCCTCTTGGGAACTAAGGAGCCCCTGGCCCTTCTCTGTAGACCTCCACTGACCTGGGTGATGGGTGCTCATCTGTCCAGGCTCCCCCAGCCCTCCTTCCTTTTTCTGGAACACCTTCCAGCATTTCTGCTTGGCTACCCACCCTCTCCCATTCTACCTCCTTCTTCTGCCCTACTGAATACTGGATTTCCCAGCTCACAACTCTTAAGAAGGAGCTTTATTTCAGAGTAAAAAGGGGCCCCCATATGTGGTCTATTATATCCATATCAACTTGCTTACCCTTTTCAAACAGCTATTGTCTTTTAATAGGGTCCTGCCTGGCAGGGGGAGTCCTTAATTCCTACCATATAAGAATGGACAGCTTGAGTTACAGTGAGCTGCAGTTTGGTGCTCTGATCAAAAGGGCTCTGTTGTTTTTAGGGGTTTCCTCCCTCCTTCTCTCCCTCTCTTTCTATATCCTAGGCTAATAATTCAGCACAGCAAGGTCATTACAGGCTTTGAATTGAGAGCTGAGAGTGTTAAATTACTGACCTAGAATAAAAGAGATCTGGGGGGCTCTCAAGAAAGATAAAGGAATTCTGGCTAGCAAAGTGCAACCCAGCAGCCTCTCTTCTTAGCAATATTATTATTTTTTAAATCCTTTCTGTCACCAAAAGTATTTTTTTCTGGGACAAGGAAAGATCTCCTGCCAGCAAAAGAAGGTTAGGAGCTCAGAAACATCTCCCAAGAGTTGGGACCCAGGTGCCAGGCATTCATGGATGCCAGCCTGGCTGTCTGTCTTAGCTCCCCACCCTGTTAATATTTCCTCCCCTTCCACATTCCTCTCGCAGCCAGATAACTTGGTCCTTCCTTGGGTAATACTCATCACAGAAAACACACTTCAGCCTCCCATATTTCTCCAAATATGTCACTGTGTCATGAAATGGACCTTCTCTAACATTTCTGTTTCCAATGTAATGTTAGTCTGATTCTTTAAAACTTAAGCAGTACAGAAATTCCCTAACTGGTAATAAATTTGACACTCCTACCCTTTATTATTGGGTCTTCTGCAGAAAGTATTCTCATGTCTTTATATTTGTCAAAATTATTATTTTTTTGGTGGGGGGAGCCATACCTGATGATGCTCAGGGGTTACTCCTGGCTACGTGCTCAGAAATCACTCCTGGTTTGGGGGACCATATGGGATGCCGGGATCAAACGAAGGTCCGTCCTGGGCCAGCCACATGCAAGGCAAGTGCCCTACCACTGCTCTACCACTCTGGCCCCAATATTCTCTCTTTTTTAAACAACAACAACAATGATGACCTCTTAAATCCACACCATTCTAATCCCTAGGAAAATATTGACTTCCTAAGTCTGCTATTCTCAGAAGTTTCTGAAGTCAACTTGCACAGATTTTCTGCCCTGCCACATCGTAATGGCCAATTGTCCCAAGACTTTCACAGCATGTCTCCCAACTATCACTGTATGGCAGAAGAGAAATAGCAGAGGGACACGGTGGTTAAATTCTGGTTGAAATGCCAGAGATAGGTGCAGGAAAGCTTGCCAGAGGTGAATGTGACTCTTGTGATAGACTGGTACTGAAGGGGTACCATGCATATTTTACCTCTTTTCAGCACCCTGTTCTTGTCCTGAGTTATTATTTCCAACAATTATTGGAAGACTCAGATTTGATCCATGGCCCTATCATGACCAACCCCCAAGCACTGCCCAGTATGACCCAGAAGCAAGAACCAAGTTTTTACCACTTTAACCTTTTGTTTTGAGTACTGAGCATGGAACCCAGGCCTCCTCCATGTGAAGCATGTGTCTGACCACTAGGCCACATCCCTGCCCCATTTTTGTAACCATTTTCAAGTGCATGCTCTGTGATATTAAGTACGTTTATTGTCCTGCAACAGTCAGCACCTTTCATCTCCAGCACTTTTTCTTCATTCAGAACAAATTACACACTAACTTCCTGTTCCTTCCTTTGCCAGCTCTTGATAACAGTTCTATTTTCTGTTGCTGTATAAATTTGATTCCTCTAGATAGGTCTCATTTGAGCAGAATGGTGCAGTATTTGGTTTCCGGTGACTGACGCATTCACTTAGCATAACGATCAACTTCCAGGTTCTTCGTGTTGTAGCATGTATCAGAATTTCTTGAGTCATAAAAATCATAAAATTAATGAACCAGTGCTTTTGTGTGGAGGAAATATTTTGTTTATCCATTTTCTATCAGTAGCCTTGGTTTGCTTCCACCTTTTGGCCATTATAAATAGTACTGCCATGAACGTGATGATGCATATCTGATCTTAGAACCTACTTTTATTCATTTGATTATAAAGCCAGAAGTAGACTTGCTATAGAGTCGAAGGCAATTCTACCACTGTTTTTGTAATTTACATATTTGTGTTCAAATATTTTGTGTGAAAACCTCTGTAGTGGTAGTGGTTTTTATGGGTCACACCCCAGTAGTTCAGGGGCTACACCTGGTGTACTTCTCAGGGTTATTCCTAGCAGTACTTGGCTCCATGAAGTGCTGGGGATCGAATTTTGGGTCCTACATCTGAAGCACAAAGCATGCATTCTAGTCCTTTGAGCCAGCCTTGTTCCTCCTCCCTCCTTCCTTCCTTCCCTCCCTCCCTCCTTCCTTCCTTCTTTCTTTTTTCTCTTTTTATTTCTTTTTTTTTTTTTTTTTTTTTTTTTGGTTTTTGGGTCACACCTGGCAGTGCTCTGGGGTTATTCCTGGCTCCAGGCTCAGAAATTGCTCCTGGCAGGCACAGGGGACCATATGGGGCGCCGGGATTCGAACCGATGACCTCCTGCATGAAAGGCAAACGCCTTACCTCCATGCTATCTCTCCGGCCCCCCTCTTTTTATTTCTTTCTATATTCTTTCTTCTTTTCTTTCATTCTTTCTTTTCTTTCCTTTTTCTCTTTTTTGATTATGCCTGGGGGTGCTCAGGATGTACTCCTGACTCTGCACTCAGGGATGACTCCTGGCAGGGCTTGGAAGACAATATGGGATACTGAGGATTGAACCTGGATCAGCTTTGTGTGAGGCAAGTGCCCTACCGACTGTACTCTCTCTCCAGGCTGCTTTATTTTGGTCGGGGTTTTTTTGTTTGTTTGTTTGCTTGCTTGGTTGGTTTCATTTTGGGGTAATACCTGGAAATACTGAGGGATTAGTCCTGATTCAGTGCTCAGAATTACTTCTGGCAGTGCTTGGGGGGATGATATAGGATGCCAGAGATCAAACCCAGACCTACATTCAACGAAAGAGCCCTACCCACTATGCTATCACTCCATCCCAACCTGGACTGTCGTTTTGTATGAAGCTTTTTCCCCACCTAATTCGTGTCATCTTGAACAAGAAGAAAGAAGAATGGTGACCTGAGAATTAATGCTGGATTTTGAGCTCACAATTTGGTCATGTAACATATCCAGTTATTGAATGACAGTGGTACCAAGAGAAGATATGAAGTCATTAAGGGACTCATGAAAAGTGGATAGAGTCCTCAGTGAAATCTACAGGTGATGTAAGGGGAAACATCTAGAGCCCTTTCGTGAAACTAGGAATGACCTATAGAGTAGGATTTGCTAGAACATATTATCTAGTGCTCAGCACAGCACAGATAGTGAGGGGCTGGGAAATCCTGGAAAGAAATTATTTTTCTGGTTTGGGAGTCATACCTAGAAGTGCTCGGGGCTTACTCCTGGCTCTGTATACAGAGATCACATCTCTGCCAGTGCTCAGGCAGCCCTATCTGCCCTTCTGTCTCTCTTGCCCCAGGAAATTAGTTTTGAGTTGAAAAATCTTCAGCTGAAAACCAATGCAAGCTGAGAAGAGATGCTGATGTGTGACCTGACAGCTAGTCCCACAGAAACTGGTGGGGGGAAGCGGGGGTGGAGATGGAGAGGAGAACCATTGTGGCGAAGGGAAGACAGGCCTGTCTGCAAACCACCCGGCACCCCAGTCAGCACCGCTCACTGCAGCTTCAGCAGCAGAGGCAAATGGTCCAGGTGCGGTGAACCAGTTGACAAGAGAAATACGGAAATTGAAATGCAGAGCAGAAGAGAAATAGCAGATGGTCAATTGAGAGACAACTTAAGAATGTGACAGGTCACAGTAGCAGGAGGTGAGCTGTAATAGAAACCCCAAAATGTTTCTTAAAAAAAAAAAAAAAAAAAAAGAGGGCCCGGAGAGATAGCACAGCGGTGTTTGCCTTGCAAGCAGCCAATCCAGGACCAAAGGTGGTTGGTTCGAATCCCGGTGTCCCATATGGTCCCCCGTGCCTGCCAGGAGCTATTTCTGAGCAGACAGCCAGGAGTAACCCCTGAGCACCGCTGGGTGTGGCCCAAAAACAAAAAGGAAGGAAAGAAAGAAAGAAAGAAAAAGAAAGAAAGAAAGAAAGAAAGAAAGAAAGAAAGAAAGAAAGAAAGAAAAGAAAGAAAGAAGAAAAAAAGAAAAAGAAAAGAAAGAAAAAAGAAAAAGAAAGAAAAAGAGAAAGAAAAAAAGAAAGAAAGAAAGAAAGAAAGAAGAAAGAAAAAGAAAGAAAGAAAAGAAGAAAGAAAGAAAAAGAAAAAGAAAGAAAGAAAGAAAGAAAGAAAGAAAGAAAGAGAAAGAAAGAAAAAGAAAGAAAGAGAGAAAGAAAGAAAGAAAGAAAGGAAAGAAAGAAAGAAAGAAAGAAAGAAAGAAAGAAAGAAAGAAAGAAAGAAAGAAAAGAAAGAAAAGAAAAGAAAAAGAAAGAAACATTCTTTGTAAAAGAAAGAAAGAAAAGAAAGAAAAGAAAAGAAAAGAAAAAGAAAGAAACATTCTTTGTCCAGAAACTTTCCCATCATGCTCCAGGAGATGTTGCCCTGGGGAGAACAGAAAAGCCCCATTGCTCTGGCGTTTCCATGAAATGCTATGGCAGTCTCCCAGGACGTCTATTGCTAAGAGGTCTTGAAGACAACCTAGAGGTTTATGGTTACTGTTGTTTTAAAATGTTTTATTATAAAATTTTAGCATATCATAACAGTATAGAATATATTTGGTTATTTCTCCCCTAATCCCACTCAGCAGTGCTTAGGGTCTACTCCAATGCTCATTACTCAGTCAGTGGTCACTCATGGCAGTGCTCCAGAGACCATGCAGTGCTAGGGGGTTGAACCCAGGACTCCTGCAGATAAAGCATGCACTCGGGAGCTGGGGACATAATACAGTGGGCAAGGTGCTTGCCTTGCACACACGCCGACTTTGGTTTAATTCACCACACCCAGTATGGTCCCCTAAGTCCTGCCAGGAGTGATCCATGAGAACTGCTGGGTATGGCCCATATCTTGCCCTACAAAGACAAACAAATAAAATCACCAACATGCACTCAGCCCTTTGTGTCATTTCTCTAGTCAACATTGCAGAATATTTGAAATACAAATCAATTAAAAGCCAATAGCCTTGATACAATTAGTAGATATAATTACCTTCATTTCTATTTACTATTTGCAGACTTATGCTTATGGGATCAAAGTTATAAAGTCCATGCAATTTTGTTTCTTGTCTTTTTAGCATATGAAGGTACTTTCTGAATTCCCATAAGTCTCCTTTTTTTGGTTGCACCCAGCAGTGCTAGGACTTACTCCCAGCTCTGTGCTCAAAGATCTTTGCCAGTGGTGCTAAGGAACCAAGTGGTTCTAGGGGTAGAACCTAGACCCAGTGCACAGCCTATGCTGTGGCCCTTTGCTCTCTCTAGCCCAATACAGTTGTACAATTTACCTTTCTACTATGCTATATGGGGCGCGCATGGAACGGCCTCCTCCCTGTGCTCTGGGCAGTGACATGCCATCCAAGTGGCAAGTGTCTGCTGTTTCTGTTGGCAGGGAGTAAACCACCTCAGGAGAGGTTTTTCTTCACACTCAGGGCCCAAACAGATGTGAGTGAGTCATAGCACTTCTTCACTGATAAGGTTGGGGAAGGCACTGATAAGGTTATCAGGCTGGGAGTTTGCTGAGCTGTCAGCAGGAAGGTTTGATGTTTGAAGGCTTGAAAAGGGAGTCTGGAAAGTGATTTCATGCTGCCAGGGACCTAACCAAATTTTGAGCATGGATCCTTTGTCCGGAAGTTGGCTTTTCGACTAGCCACTTAGGTGAACAAAGTGCTCTGCCATATGGGTCCTGAGGAGTTTGCCTGCTGACCCCCATTTCTGAAGCACTCTCCTTACCACTGAGTGTCAGCTCCCCAGCAGGATATTTGCCCCAGGGTTCACCCACCACTCTGAGAAGATTCTTTCTGAAGTGAAAGGGGTGGGGAGAGCACTGCACAGCTTCATTGTCCGCTGCAGTGGCTTCCCCACTCTCTCCCACCCAGCTTTTCTCTGCAAGGCAGGCAACCAGTCTCACTGGTGGCCTTGGCCTAAGAACCATTGCTGCTCCGGAGAGTTCCTCCACAGAAGAAAAACCGTGGGACCAAACATTAATCCTAAGGCATTAGAATGAGCCATTGCGTTTCTGAGACAGTTGTTTTGCCGTTGCCAAAATGACATATCCAACCACCCAAGCAACGGCTCAGTTCTCACAGATTCATTCCTTAGTGTCTAGAAAATGATAAAAATTGATCCCTGGCTGGTCCAATGACAGTGGTTTATCAGAACTTATTAATGTTAGAATCACAAAAGTTGGTATATAATCCCCCCACTGCTCAGTTTGACTGGGTTTAAAAAAAAATTGATCCCTGATAAATAACTCCTCCCCCCCAAATATTTAAGCAGTCAAATATCTTGGCTATTTTGTTTCTCATTTAGCTACCTCTGGAAATGAGAAATTAAAGAGAATTGTGAGTACCTACCACTTTCTGGCAGGTTTGATTTCCCATACTGCTTGCTTACCATGATTTCTCCCTGGTTAACAGAAAACATGAAATACTTGGTATATATCTCTATGGCAGAACATTTTCTTAAAATGTCAGTTGGGTTTAAGATGCACTTGGTCAAATTTCTCTTTGATACAGAATCACTTTGTCTACTTTTTCATTGGTACACTGTGTTTAATCTAACATACACCCAATAGAGAATTAGAGGCTCTAAGGAAGTCTGTTGGGGGTCAGGTGGAGGCTATGGAGAGATAAGTACTCCAGGCACTTGCTTTGCAAGCAGTGACTCTAATTCTATTCCCAGTACCACATGTAGTCCCTGAGTGCCATATATGGTCCCCTACCAGGAGTGATCCCTGAATACAAAGCCAGGAGTAAGCCCTGAGCACCACTTGATGTGACCCCAAAAGAAAAACAATATTAAAAAAGAGAAAATATTAAAAAAAAAAAAAAAGAGCACCAGAGCAGTGGCGCTCCCCCGGTGTCCCATATGGTGCCCCAAGCCAGGAGCGATTTCTGAGCTCATAGCCAAGAGTAACCCCAGGTGTGGCCCAAAAACAAAAACAAAAAAGAAAATCTAAAGGTGGAAAGATAGTTCAGTGGACTGAGCTATTGCTTTGCATGTATGAGGCCTGGTTTTAATCCCAACTCTACGTGGTCCAGAGCACTGCTGGGACAACACCTGAGATCAAAGTTGGGAGCAGCCCCTGAAGACAGTCAGGGTTAATGATTAATTCAATTAACATCTAAACAAATAATAGCTATTCATAATCAAAAAGGTCAAACATGAACACTTATGCTAATATCTCTAATCCTATTCATTGGTTCAACAAACTTATTAGGATTATTACCACACTCTTTTACTCCTACTACCCAACTCTCTATAAATCTTACCTAATCCCCCCCACCAAAAAAAAAAATAACTTTGTGTTGAACTTTTGTGCAGAAATATTTTTGTAGCTAGTCTAAATATCTTTGGATTTCTGCCATAGACCAAGCTGACATGCTTAGCTGATTTCTCTGGTCCAATTTGCATTGTTCAACTCTATAGCACATAGACAATGGAAAGAAAACATTTAAGGGTTTTAGGTATCATCTAAATTTCACAAGAAAGAAAGAACAAATCCAGAGACTCTTATTTCAGGGACCAAATCATGTCCGAGGAATGTAACATTAGCGATTGGTGACTTTACAGGCCCCCAACTCCAGTCTCACTTGTCTCTTAGTGGGAAATATGCCACAAAGGTTTTCTTTGTATGCTCCCAAACACAAAATATAGTTTTTTGTCTGGTTATAGAACATTACTTTAAATCATTATTCTTCCTAGGTGTTTTGGATCTTTTAACTTAATTTGTTTTTTTCTAGGCAGGGGCTCATCCATTTCTGTGTTGGTGTCACCTTGGAGTGGCCAGTTCGTGTAACATTATTTGTGATCTGTTTTCATAGTTTTTGGTTTTGTGTGTAGGTGTGTAGAGTGGGGCACCTCACAAATGGTGCTCAGAAGATCTGGGAGCCCTAATAACAAGTCTCTGTCAACTGGATCAGGGGCCAGAGTGATAGCACAGCGGGTAAAGCATTTGCCTTGCATGTGGCCAACCTGGGTTCCATCTCCCACATCACACATGGTCCCTTGAGCCTGCCAGGAGTGATTTCTGAGTGCAGAGCCAGGAGTAATCCATGAGCACCGCTGGATGTGGCCCCCAAACCAAACAAACTAGACCAGACATTTAATGCAAAGGCCTGAGAGTATGACACTGCTCAGGCCCAGCAATGTCGGGGGTACTTGCCTACTCCAGTTGCTGGGGATCTTCATGGCTACATTTAATGGTTATCATGCTCAGGGATCTCCAGAGCTGCACATAGCTTAGGAGACTAAGTGGTCTTAGGAATCGAACCTGAATTTGGTGCATGCCATGCCTGTGCCTTACTTACTGTACTCTCTTCTGACACTCCCTCCAAGCTTGTCTTTTTTTTTTTTTTTTTTGTGAGGGTAGTCTTTTCACATTTCCTTACAAATAAAACTTACTCCAAAACAGAAGATGATGTTTTGATTCTAAGAGAAATAGTTTATTTTAATGAGCTGAGTTTTGGCAGGACTAAAGGAAAGAGGGTATAGGCTAAAATGACTTTGAATTGCTTCCATCCAAAATAACTGTTCAGGAAGAAGCTCTTTGGCTATTTTTAGTCAGAGTGTAGGCAAGGATTCTATAGAAAGTAAAGAATACCTTCTACAGAGAGATAGTACAGCGAGAAGGGCATTTGCCTTGCACGCATCTGACCCAAGTTCAATCCCCAGAATCCCATATGGTCTTTTGGCCCTGTGAGGGCCAAGAATGACTCTTAGGTACAGAGCCAAAGTAACCTCTGAGCATCACCATGTATGGGCTCCCAGTCAAAAAATTAAAGATATTTATTTAATGTTGTAAGAGTTCTGAATTATTGCCACTTGGCACATTGGGAATAAATTGGAATATTTTAATGTGCTCCTTTTGCTCTTTATTATTTCTATCTGTGGAATGTGACTGACTGTGGATAAATATGCTATGATTTCCATTTATATTTAACTCTGTTTTTCCTTAATTGTCCTTGAGCACTTCACCAAAACGAATTAAATACATTTTGAAGTTTTGCTATTTTTAATACTCAAAGTAAGGTATGTGTATATGTGTGTATGTGTATAAAGTTGACATCAGTGAATTGTTAGAACATACACTGTAAGACTGGAGCGGATGCATACTGCCTTCTCCAGGAGCCTTGAGTACAATCCTTAGCACCACACGGCCCTGTGGACACCACCAGTGACTTAAAAGCCAAATAACTAAATTAAGAAGGAGCTCACATTTAAAAAAAGAAAACTTATCTTTAGTTTTTCAGGAGTAAACATTAAAATGTACAGGCTCAAGTAAGATGCCACCTAATAGAATTCTGTATGATTTTTTTCTGTATAAACAGTGTTTGTCAGTAGATATGATATGAAATGATATCAAGACCTTAAATACTTGGACTAAGTTGGGAAGATACGAGGCTCAGAAGACTTTGCATACAGGAGCCCTTTGTTCACAGTTCCTGGCACCACATAGGGTCCCCTGAGCACTATGGGAGAGACCCCCTAAACATAGTAGTGAACTCTGACTCACACTGCTGGGAATCCTCAAAATGGTAGGGTAAGGTGAGATAGTTATCTAAAATTACTGTTTTGTACTGATCTGACTTTTGGAATATGTTAATGTTTTATACATATACACATAGATACACACACACATACACATCAAATGCCAAAAGAATGAAACTAAGAAAACTATAATTTCTTTCTTTCTTTTTCTTTTTAGCAGTACTGTGATACAACCCAGGGCCTCACACATTCGAGATAGGTGCTGCCTATATTCCTGTCCTATAAACTTCACCCCAAATGCTTCAAGGTCCTGGGAATTGATTGAACACACTGCCTGACACATGCAAAGCAAACGCTTTCTCACTGAGCTACATCCCTGCAAGCTAGACTTCAAGAGACTAGCACAAACATACTGAAGGGAGTTGAGGTGATGAAGTAACTTTGAACAAGACTCTGTGCCCTTAGGCTCATACCAAAGCACTCCAAACAAGTATTGAACTACAGTTAATATGCTGTTTTATCACAGAGACATGGGTTAAAGTTTTTGTTCTGACTAAGCAAGTAAGTAAATATATTATGGGTAATGGGAGACAGACTTCTTCATTGTGAGAAAAGAACATTTCTTTTTCTTTTAATTTTTGGTTTTTGGATCACACCTGACTATGCTTTGGATTTACTCCTGGTTCAGCACTCAGGAATCACTCCTGGGGTGTCGGAGATTGAACCTAGGTCTGCCGCATGCAAGACAAGCACCTTACCTGCTGTACTATCTTTCTACCCCTTGAAGATATATTTTAGATATAAAAGGGGAAAAGAGTAGATTACAACCTACAGTGTGAATTAGAATTGAATCAGAGTAGGTTTTATTTGTTTTTTTGGGGGGGGTGTTGGACCACACCCGGTGATACTCAGGGGTTACTCCTGGCTATGTGCTCAGAAATCATTTCTGGCTCAGGGAATCATATAGGATACCGGGGATCGAACCCAGGTCCGTCCCGGATTGGCCGTGTGCAAGGCCCTACCACTGTGCTATAGCTTCAGCCCCCAGAGTAGGTTAACATATGCATGTGCATTCATAAAATGTATAGATAGCTGGGGAAATAGCACAAAGAGTGGCAGCCTTTGGGAGCCTTGAATTTGGTCCCCAGCACCACATGATCCTCCAAGCGCCGGAAGAATGGGAAGAGCAAGATAGTAGGTCCAGATACACATTTATCTATTTCTTTGCCCTGTCTTATGAGAGTGTCTGGAAGCAAAGACATATTTGGAGCATGAAAGACATTCAGCACCTACCAGGATCTTGATCCTAAATATTGCTCTCTACTAAAAGCCACTTGATGGGCCAGAGCACAGAGAGTAGGGCGTTTCATGTGGCTGAACCAGGATCAAACCCCATCATTTCATATGGTCTTCAAGCCTGCCACGAGCAACCCCTGAGCACTCCTAGGTGTATCAAAAGATGATAGATCGTTAGATAGGTAGGTAGGTAGGTAGGTAGGTAGGTAGATAGATAGGTAGGTAGGTAGATGATAGATAGATAGATAGATAGATAGATAGATAGATAGATAGATAGATAGATAGGTAGGTAGGTAGGTAGGTAGGTAGATAGATAGGTAGGTAGGTAGATGATAGATAGATAGATAGATAGATAGATAGATAGATAGATAGATAGATAGATAGGTAGGTAGGTAGGTAGGTAGGTAGGTAGGTAGATAAAAGCTAATTGATTTCTTGGAGAAATGGCTGGTACCAAGATGGGGCAAAAAATAAAGAACAGGATGAGCCTGGAAAATCTTATTTGATTAACAGTAAGTGAGCAAAGAATTGTGCTATTTGTCCAAAGGACATAAACAAACATCTGCTTGAAAGGTTTGCCTGAGTCCAATTTGGGATCCTTTGAGTTTCAAGGGAAATAATAAAAATAAAGGATTACAAAGAAATTCTGTTAATAGAGGATTATGAAGTAAGAACCTAGCTGTCCAGAGAAAAGTAAATGGATGATGAGAGGATAAACAGCTCTTTATCATGGAAAATCACTTAGAAATGTAGATAAAATGTTGCTATTCATATGAAAACCACCACTGAGCAAACGATCAGTATCAGTAATGCTTCTGGCAAATATTAGCGATTGGTGTTGACAGTAGTAAATGAAAGTTTGAAGAGGGCCAGTCCATTTCTACTGCCTCTAAATATCTCCCCACACGGTCCTTACTCATCACAGAGGGTAACTTTATAGTTAATGACTCTGGCAGACACTGTTTTCACCAAAGATCAGAGTCACCCTCCCCAGTAACGAGACTGAATCTGCAGCAAGCACCTCCAGTTGAGACACTGAACAGGACTCATCCCGCCTTCTGTGATAATGGTGCCCAAAGGGCCTCGGCTGCATCTGATCAGGAAGAAACATTAGACCAACTCAGACGCAAGTACCATCTGTGAAGTTGCCTGAACGCTTTAAAAATGTCAGCATCATGAAATGCTAAGTCTCAACAACTGTTTGGGATTAAAGGACCGAAGAGTCCACGCTATGGAATGCAGTGTGTCATCTTGAATTCCCGTTTCCTGTAAAAGGCACATTTATTGAGGCATTTGAACTCTTAAAAAAGGTGTTTAGGTTTGATACGGATATTGTATCAATTTTCATATCCTGATTTTTTTTTTTATCATTGTACGAAGGTTATGTAAGAGAATTCCTTTATTTGGATGAGGGTTCACACCTGGTGGTGCTCAGGAGTTACTCCTGACTCTGAGCAAGGATGGTATTTGGGAAGTCAGATGGTGTTAGGGATCGAACCCCAATCTCATGCTTACAAAGCATACATTCAGACAGTGATCTCTCTGGACTTGAGAGTTGTTGTTTTTTTTTTAAACTTTTTTTAGATTTTAGGTCATATACAACAATGCTTTGAGGTTGCTCCTGGCTCTGTACTCAGGAATTACTCCTAGCCATGGTCAGGGAACCATAGGAGGTGCCGGGGATTAAACTCAGGTCAGCTGCAGGCAAGGCTAGCACCCTACACACTGTATTATCATTCCAGCCCTGAGAGTTCCTTATTTTTTAAGGTCATATACATTGTATGTAGGGGTAAAGGAGCTGAAATCGCTCATTATGTTTGCAAACACACATAGTTCTGAAAAATTGTAGTTTTGTATGGGTGAGAGACTGATGAAGAAAGAGACACGTGGGCGGGAGAGATAGCACAGCAGTAGGGCATTTGCCTTGCAAGCAGTGACCTGGGACAGATCCGGGTTCGATTCCGCCATCCCATATGGTCTCCTGAGCCTGCCAGGAGCAATTTCTGAGCAAAGAGCCAGAAGTAACCCCTGAGCGCTGTCAGGTTTGACCCAAAAACAAAAAACAAAAAACAAAAAAAAAGAGAGAGAGAGAGACACACACACACACACACACACACACACACACACACACACACACACACACATGATCACTGTAGTGAAATAGTCACAGTGGTGAAATAGTCACATCTAGGTGAAGACAGTAGGAAATTCTTTGTGCTCTTCTTGTAACTCCTAAAAGTTGGAAATTTTTTGTTAAAACTCTAAATTTCATGGGTAAAAAAGCAGCCTTACAGAACAAAATAATAGATTCAGTAAAGTTTGAATATATCTTAAGAGGTCATATGTAGGGCCTGGAGAGATAGCACAGCGGTGTTTGCCTTGCAAGCAGCCGATCCAGGACCAAAGGTGGTTGGTTCAAATCCCGGTGTCCCATATGGTCCCCCGTGCCTGCCAGGAGCTATTTCTAAGCAGACAGCCAGGAGTAACCCCTGAGCACCGCTGGGTGTGGCCCAAAAACCAAAAAAAAAAAAAAAAAAAGAGGTCATATGTAGGCATATTATATATATATATATATATATATATATATATATATATATATATATATATGTTTATCCTTCAAAGATCTTTAGAAACTTTTTGGTTTGACTTTCGAGGTAAGATTGCTATCTATGGGGGCCGGAGAGATAGCATGGAGGTAAGGCGTTTGCCTTTCATGCAGAAGGTCATCGGTTCGAATCCCGGCGTCCCAAAAAAAAGGTTGCTATCTATGAAAGAACTTTTTAGTTTAGCCAAAGACAATGAACATTTGCTGAGAATGAACTTTTTTTTCTGCCAATAGAAAGCTTGTTTTGGATTTGGGATCATAATAGCTTGCAGTGTTTGGGGCTGGCCCACCCATCCATTCCAAACACAAATGGTAATGAGACATAAAATTTGCTAAAGAGAAAATGTAAAGGATATAGCCATGTGTAAAATCAACATAAATTTTTCTGTGTTCCAGAAACTAAATAAAACCGCAAAGCAAATGGGACTAAAACCACAGGTCCCCCATGCTCCCAGTCCTGGAGCCAGCATAGGCAAGAGAGAGCTCATTTCTTCTGCACTAGGAGGGAATGGAGGTGCACCATCTTCCACTTCTGGCCCTTTTAAAGAGTTTCTAGAAAAGTTATATTTTCTGTGTGGAAAATGGTTTCTGACATCAGGATGATGGAAGAAGCAGATAGTTTTATAGCCAGGACCCCATGGCCTAACCTACTCATGTTATTTGCGGTCTCTGATACCCTCAATTTCATCAACAGCCGAGTCCAGGGTTGCCCCATGTGTGACCTAGTTCTGCCCTAGGATCTGGATCTGTTGCCCAAGAAAATGAGAACATGAGCCAGTGGTGTGGGGGAAACACTTCGCCCATTTGAAAGTGAGTCTCCACACAAAAATTCCAAATATATGAGGAAAACTACTACTAAGAAAATCAGCCAATACACCCAGCAATGGAGACATCTATCCGTTTGTTTACTTCAGAGAAAGTCAAACTGTTTTTAAATTGATGGATTAGGACCCCTAGGAGATATTGGAATAGGAATTATTTGACAACAGAAACTGGGAAACAGTAACAGGCAAATGAAATTAAAACCATGTACATTTTTTAAAGGGCTACTTAAAAGGTTTAGCAATACAAAGTGTTCTTAGAGTTTTTTGGTTTGTTTTTGGACTGTACCTTGCAGTGTTTGGGTACTTCTCCTAGCTCAGTATTGGGGGAGGAGAACATGTGGGGAGCATGGGTGCTCCCTTGGGTGCTCTGGAGACCATGCAGTCAGTGCCAGTGATGAAGCCTGAGCCTCCTGCATACAAGGCATGTGCTCCAGACCTTTGAGTCTCATCTCCCCAGCCCATGTCTAGAGTTTTTAAGAAGTCAATAGAAGGAATAAATTCTTGGCCAAATATAACAGAGTAGAGAAATTCAAAATTTGGAAGATGATATTAAGGGTAACACAAAGATAAAGGAAAAACAAACCATGAAAAAAGACAGGTTTAAAAAAGAGAGAGAATATAATGCCTATCTAATGAGATATATCAATGATAATGAGAGAGAATGGAGAAGAGCAATTTTTTTAAATACTGGCTAAGAATTTTCCAGAACTGAGAAGCAAAAATAAAACAAAACAAACCCAAAAACTATTCCAGCCAACTAACAGTGCTGGGCAAGAGGAGCCCAGTGGCCCCTGTCCCTGCCTGGGGGCTGGGGTGGGGGTTGTAAGTCTCCTATAGCTGGTGAGAATCACCGCCCCAAAACAGTTCCTGCGAGCACCCTAGCAGCCCCCCACAGTAAATGCACAGCCAGAGCTTGTACACCTCCGCTTCATAACATGACCCTCTGCAAGCATGTGTGTGAGCACTGCTGCTGAGGACTGCAAACCTTTGAAGCACTGCTGCTGAGAGTGCGAGCACTACAATTTACGGTGCCATCCCTGGCCAGCACCTCAGTCATCTGTTTGAAGCTCCAAGTCATCACAGCAGCAGCAACAACAACAAAGGGTGGGACGGAAAGGACAAAGGACAGTTTTTAAAAGGCACCAAGTCACATAAGCAGACACCTACCTGCTACAGAAACTGGCAGAACAGTGATGGTAAAGACAGTGTTTTATATGAGGAAGAAGAATCAACTCTATCAGCAACAGTAGGATTTGGACATCAGTGAGGATGGAGTTGTATCTCTGAGGGGAAGATTCATGATGAATCTCCCCTTCTGTGAATAAAATGCTATTTTTTTTTAAATTCCTAGCAGATGTAAAACAAGTGTTAGCGCACAGAGACTTGTTTGACTATGATGGGTTTTTGTGTATTCAGAAAGTCACATTTAAAAAATGATGAAAAGTTAGAAACCCTTAACTTGTCTTTTGGTAAATTTTCAATGAACTTAATTGCAGGCAGACTTGAACTAGTTTAAGAGGCTAAATTTGGCCTTCATTTATTCTACTTAGTGCAAATATGTGTTCCAGGGTGGAAGTTTTAGTTTGATCATAGGCTTCTGACTACTATATCAATCCTTCTGGAGATGTTATATCACATCTGGCTTGAGGAACATATTGCTTTTATAAATTTTTGTTTTTTTGTTTTTTGGGCCACACCCAGGAGACCTCAGGGGTTACTCCTGGCTCTGTGCTCAGAAATTACTCTTGGCAGGCTTGAAGGACCATATGGAATACCAGGGATCCAAACCGGGTCAGCCACATTCAAGGCAAATGCCCTACCAATGTGCTATCACTCCAGCCCCTCATTTTTCTTTTTGGCCAAGTTAAAAAAAAAAAAGGGGGGGGGGGCCGGGCGGTGGCGCTGGAGGTAAGGTGCCTGCCTTACCTGCGCTAGCCTAGGAGACGGACCGCGGTTCGATCCCCCGGCGTCCCATATGGTCCCCCAAGCCAGGAGCGACTTCTGAGCGCATAGCCAGGAGTAACCCCTGAGCGTTACCGGGTGTGGCCCAAAAACAAAAAAAAAAAAAAAAAAAAAAAAAGGGATGAGTGGTTTTAAGGTCCTAAGGAAAGAATTTTTTTGCTTTCTATTTTTTGAGGGTTATTCACAGCAGTGTTCAAGGGACCACTCCTTAAGGGAGTGAAAGTTTAAGGGCCTGAAAATTTAAGGCTTAAGCTGGGCCTGTGGAGACAGACATATATAGTACTAGGAGTTGAACTTGAGGCCTAATATGTGTCTTTCTTAAAAGTTATCTTATGGGCTGGAAAGATAGTGCAGAAGATAAGACATTTGTCTTGCATGTGACCAACCCCAGTTAAAATCCTCAGGACCACATATGGTCTCCTGAGTACTGCCAGAATCCCTGAGCACAGAGCCAGAAGTCAACCATGAACATCATAGGTTGTGACCAACTCTCCTCCTCCCCCCCCCCCCCGCCACAAAATGATGTATCTTAGAAAGGAAATAATTGAACCAGGAAAATAGGAGCAAAATGAAAGAAATAGTAATGAACATAAAAATGGAAAAATCAGATGCTATGTTGGGAAACTTAATTAACTATTGACCTTAATAGATAATTTTTTTGTTTTAAAAAATGGTAGATATAAGGGCTTGAGAGATGGTACAGAGGGTAGTGCACTCTCCTTGTATGTGGTCGACCCAGGTTCGAACCCTGCACCACATATGGTATTCAGAGCTTACCAGGAGTGATTTCTGAGCAATCTCAGGTATGACCCATATTTCCAATTCTTCAAAAATGTAGATGTAAAGAAAATAAAAGATCAAATTAGAAAGGAAAGTGTAGAACTATCAGTTTTCAGGTGTCATGATCCTATGTGCAGAAGATCCCAAAGAGGGCTGGAGAGATAGTAAGAGGTTAAGGCACTTCTTGTAGGTAGCTTCCTCCCACTTCCACCTTGAGCACCACAGATGGTCCCCTGAACACTGTTACAAATGATTCCTAAACAGAGATCCAGGAGTAAACCCTAAACACCGCCAGGTATGACAAAAACCAAAAAAAAAAGAAAAGGAAAAAGAAAAAAGAAAATCCCAAAGAATCCACAAAGTTGCTATAGCTAATAAGCAAACTTAATATGGTTACAGGATATAAAATTAACACACACACACACACAAAAGAATTGTATTTTTGAAGCACCAATGGGTGTGCCCCCCCCAAAAAAATTAATTTTGTTTATGGGCCACACTCAATAGTGTTTCTTGGTTTACTCCTGGCTTTTTTGTTTTGTTTTGTTTTGTTTTTGAGTCACACCCGGCAGTGCTCAGGGGTTACTCCTGGCTTTATGCTCAGCAATCGCCCCTGGCAGGCACAGGGGACCATATGGGATGCTGGGATTTGAACCACAGTCCTTCTGCATGAAAGGCAAATGCCTTACCTCCATGCTATCTCTCCAGCCCCTACTCCTGACTTTGAGCTCAGAAATTACTCCTCAGAAATTACTCCAAGGACCATATGGGATAATGGGGATTGAATCCAGCTCAGCCACGTGCAAGGCAAATACTCAACCCATTGTGCTATTGCTCCAGCCCTTAATTGTATTTTTTATACCCATAATTAACAGTCTGGAAATAAAATTAAGACATTAATTCAACTTATAATAGCATTAAGCAAAATAGTAATCAAGGAAGTGGAAAATATGTACTACAAAACACAGCTGAATAATATTTTGTTTGTTTGGGAGCCACACCAGCTGTGCCCAGGACCTACTCCTCTGCAGTCAGGGGTCACTCCTAGCAGCCTCAAGGAATTATAAGGCGTATGAGGATCAAACCTGGGTTGGCTGTGTGCAAGACAAACACACTCTACTATCTATCTTCAAATAACATTTTAAATGGCCCAAATAAAAGAAAATGCATCCCATATTTTCACATAGAAATATTTAACATTGTGAAGACATCATTACTACCAAAAGCAATCTGAAGATCCATCACAATCCCTATCAAAATTTCAACATACTCAGGCCAGGGAAGTAAGATAGCAGGTGGGGCAATTACCTTGCATGTTGCCTACCTGGATGCAATCCCCAGTATCCCATATGGTCCCCTAAGTCCATTAGGAGTAATTCCTGAGTGCAGAGTCAGGAGTAAGCCTTGAGCAAGCTGGGTGTAGCCCCAAGCCAAAACAAACAAACAAACAAACAAACTACATCTTTTTTCATTGCAATAAAACAGTTGATCCTTAAATTTATATGGAATTTTAAGAGAACCGTAATACCCTTTTTGTTTGTTTGTTTGGGGTCATTACTCAGCATGCTCAGGCCTACTCCTGGTTGGCCTGGCACTCAGGAATTACTCCTGGTAGGGCTTGGGGGCCCATATGAGATGCCAGAGATCAAATCCGGGTTGGCCACATACAAGACAAGCACCCTACCCGCTGTACTATTGCTCTGACCCCTGAATATATATCTACTGTATTTTCCGGCGTATAAGACGACTTTTGAAACAAAACAAAAGTCAACCGAAAATCTTATACACCGAGTATATCCCGAAAAATGTTTCGATATGCCACTAAAAGAAAATTGTCTGAATATTGCTACAAAACGAATTTTCCAACTCGATCCTGCACCAATCACTGCAAGGCTGCTCGGACCGCCTCTCTAACTCAGCCAATCCAAGCAGGCTTTTGATGCATGCAAATTAGACAATGTTCTGCTGCTCAGATCGACCAGAGTCAGAGAGGAAGTCTAGTTCAGTATAACCTTTGGACCTTTGCTTGTTGTGATTGACTCACTGTGGTACATACAGTTGCAGCACACAAACGTTCTGTCTGATACAGCGAATATAGCCTAAATCTATGTTTTAACTGCAAAATTAGGGGGTCGTCTTATATGCCTGCAAATACGGAATATATCTTTTATGGGCATTATTTTACATTATTTTATAGATATCATGTAAAATATATTATAGGAAACAATTTCACACCTCTGCAAAGCATATGTACATAGCATACAACACCACAGTGCTTATATTCCTCCAGCACAGCTTACTGAACTCCCATCTCCCATGATCCCTTCTTCCTCCCCTTTTCATTGAGTTTTGACTGGTCTCTTGCTTTGCTTCTCTAGATACCACATATGAATAAGATTATCCAATGTTTCTTTCTCCTTCTGACTTATTTTACATAGCGTGACCCTCTTCCCCCCCACTCCCCAACTCTCCCCCATATTATCACAAAAGGCAAGATTTCATCTTTACAGTATTCCATTGTGTCTGTATACCACATCTTTATTCACTCATCTGTCATTGGGGACTAGGATTGTTTCCAGATTTTGGCACTGTGATGAACAGCGCTTTTTGAATTCATGCTCTTTGTGTTTCTCAAGTAGGTTACTAGGAGAGAAAATCCTGGATTGTATAGAAATAGCCATCTTCCTATCTTGAGAAATCTCCATTCTATTTTCAGTTGACGCTGGACTGGTTTACATTTCCACAACGTTGTGTCAAGGTTCCTTTTTCTTCCCTTCTCCAGGGCTATTGTGTCTGGCCTGGTTGGTGCTGGCATTCTCACAGGTGTGGGGGGTGTCACGTGGTCCTTTTATTTATTTGTGCTTTTGTTTCCTGGGCTGTTGGAGTTCAGTCCCAGGGTACATCATTGCAGCCAGCATCATGGGGTGCATTCTCTGTGTTTTCGTCTATGTACTTTATGGATTTAGATTTACCATTCAGGTCTAATCCATTTTGAGTGAACTTCTGTTTGCATTGTGTGAGAGGATGATCCAGTTTCATTCTTTGGCATGTGCGAATCCCATTTTCCCAGCGCTGTCTATGAAGAGATTTTCCTTTCTCCATTTTACACTCTTGGCTTTAGTATCATAAATCAACTGTCCATCTATGTGAGAGTTTGATTCTGGGTTCCCAGTTCTGTTTAGTTGATAGGTGCATCTATAGGTCCCAATACCTAACTATTTCTTATTACTATAGCTTTTAAGAATAGTTTGAAGTGGAGGAGTTTATTGCCTACATCCTTATTTGGTCTCAGGATTATTTTTGTTATGTGGGGGTTTTGTGGTTCCATTTCACTAATATTTTTATTCTGTTTCCTTGAAATATGTCAGTGGTAATCCTTCTCATCCATGGGCATGGAATATCTTTTTATCTCCTTTTTGGTTTTTGGTTTTGGTTTTTTTGGCTCACTCCCAACACTGCTCAGGATTTATTCCTGACTCTGTGCTCAAAGTTCACTCCTGGTGATGCTCAGAGGACCATAGAGGATTCTGGGGTTCAAACCCAGTCGACTGCATATAAGGCACATGCCTTATTGGTTTTTATTGTCATTTTGGCCCCAATCTTTTTTATAAGTCACTATTTCTTTTTCAAAGTAGCATACCTTTGGGACCGAATAGATAGCACAGTGGTGGGGCATTTGCCTTGCATGTGGCCTACCTGGCATAGACCCAGGTTGAATCCTGGACATCTCATATGGTCCTCTGAGATTGCCAAGATGCACTCTGAAGAGTGCAGAACCAGGAGAAACTCCTGAGTACCTACAGGTGTGGCCCAATAAAGCAAAAAAGAAACATTGCTTTGACAGATAGGTCTTACACCTTCTTTATTAAGAAAATAACAATTTAAATTTTATTTTATTAAAATTTTTTATTTAGAATATTAAAATATGTTTACATTTAAACTTTTTTTTAATTTAGGGCAAACCATATCAACCATTTCCACAGCAGAGGAAATGAGTCCTGTAACTAAAACAAGCAGCCAGCAGTGAGGGAGGACCACTAGGGAAATGAGTGAGCTAATATGGGAATTGCATGCAGTGGGTGGAATGAGGGGAAGACGTTATGCCAAACAGGCATGTCAGAGGGTCCTGTGAGACTAGCTAGAAAGCAAAGAGATGAGAGTGTAAATTTAATAGGGATGTATATTAAAATGTGAACATTGAACCAAGAGCACATTTTCTATAACCATTTTATCAAAAAAACTTCTGACTGCTCACAGAGGGGGGAGATGATTCAGAGGGCTGGAGCATGAAACTGGCATGCATGGGACCCCTGCTTTGATTTCCCTGCATTTCATGGCCTCCAGAACATCACCGAGGAAAGCCCTGGTGGTCCTCAAGCTGGTTGGGGAACTTCCCTATCACAAATGAGTTTTTTCACTAAATGCATTAAGATCATATAAAGCTGGAGAGTTAGGAAGGGGGTAACCTTGCATGCATCTTACCTCAATTCAATCTCTGGTACCACATGGTCCCCCAAACCACTGCCAGAAGAAATTCCTGAGCACAGAGCTAGTACGAGATTTGAATGCCACTGGGTGTAGCCTAATATCTTCAAGTGGTTTTCTTTTATTATCATTAATTTTCAATTGCAGTAATGTTGACTTATGAGACTGTATGTACTTTAGGGGTATATAAGTTCTACCCACTTCTTGTGTCACCACAGCACCAATATCTCTTCACACTGTCTGTTGAGCCCCTCCAGTCTTCTCAGAGAACCTCTAGGTAAAGGAAAAGTGCTCACCTTACTGACCAGTGCCGTGTAATCAGCTTTCTAATTTTTATTAAATGTAAACTTTTGTTCATATGAATAATCTTAAAGAAGAGTATACAAATAGTTATAAAGACTTCTTTCTTTTTTAAAATATTCAACTGTATATGATCCTGCCTATCAATTGTTACGTTAAATTTGTTTTAAAGATGATTTTTATAGGGACCATTCCTGGAAGTTCTTAACCCTGCAACACTAGCAGGGCTCAGGGGCACAAGGATGGAGGTATATGGATAGGGGTGAGGATGCACTGCCCCATGGTGCAGAATCAAGGTCTCACTCACATAGGTGAGGCCTATATTCTACCTCTTGAGCTTCTCCCTAGCCCTTTCAAAAAATTCCTCTGTGGGCCGGAGAGATAGCACAGCAGTAGGGCCTTTGCTTTGCATGCAGCTGATTCAAGACGGATGGTGGTTCAAATCCCGGCATCCCATATGGTCCCCCGTGCCTGCCAGGAGTGATTTCTGACTGCAGAGCCAGGAGTAACCCTTGAAGGCCGCCAGGTGTGACCCAAAAACCAAACAAAAAAAAATTCCCTGTGATTTTTTTGTTTGTTTGTTTTGGACAACACCCTACTGTGTTCCTGGGAGGCTTAGGGCTTAGAGAACCATTTGTTGCTGAGAATTGAACCCAGGGCCTCAAACATACAAGGCAGGACCTGTACCTTGGAGTCACTGCCCAGCCCCACCTATAAAATTCTTACTGATCTCTGCAATGTGGCTCAACCAGATTCTTCTGGGCATAAATTATATTACTCCCTACTTTTAAAAAACACACCTTTAGGATTCTCTACACCATTAAAGGCATAATTTCACCTTTTTTTTTTTTCATAACCTCGATCATGATCTGAACATCAGCCTTTTTCTCTTAGGTGGTATGAAGCTCACTTGGGTACTGCTATTTTGCTAAGTAGTTTCATAAATTTAAGTTAAAATTTATCATTGTCATTGTAGTCTTCATTTCTAGAAATGTGTTCTACTCCATTTACTGTGGACGTTTTGCTGCTTTTTTTTTTTTTTTTCGGTTTCTGGGTCACACCCGGAATTCGAACCAATGACCTTTTGCATGAAAGGCAAACGCCTTGCCTCCATGCTATCTCTCCGACCCCTATTTTTTATTTTCCTTTACTCAAGACAACAACACTATCATAAATTGCATGATTAGGTTAGCACTTTCTTTGCTTAAAAAAATCTCTTTTTGCTTGTTTTTTTGGGCCATCCCATGCAATGTTCAGGGGTTGCTCCTGGCTCTGCACCCAGAAATCACTCCTGGCAGTGTTCAGGGGACCATGTGGAATGCTGAGGTTCTAACCCAGGTTGGCCATGTGCAAATGCCCTATCTACTGTACTATCTTTCTACCTTCCCCCAAAATCTCTCTCTCTCTCTCTCTCTCTCTCTCTCTCTCTCTCTCTCTCTCTCTCTCTCTCTCTCTCTCTCTCTCTCTCTCTCTCTTTTTGGTTTTTGGATCGCACCTGGCAGTGCTCAGGGGTTACTCCAGGCTCTATGCTCAGAAATCACTCCTGGCAGTCTCGGGGGACCATATAGGATGCCGGGATTCTAACCACTGTCCTTCTGCATGCAAGGCAAATACCCTACCTCCATGCTATCTCTGGCCTCTAAAATCTCTTTTCTAGTTAATCCTTTGTCATGTGTTGTCCTTATAACTCCTGATATCTTAGAAGTAGTATATTTCAGGGCCAGCAAGATAAGTTACAAGTAAGGCGCTTGCTTTGCTCAAGAGCAATCTAGATTTAATCCCCAGAATCTCATATGGACCCCTGAGCACATCCAGGTATGATTCCTGAGTGCAAAATCAGGAATAACTCCTGAGCATCACCAAATGTGACCCAAAATCAAAAAAAAACAAAACAAACAAAAAAAAGAAGTCATATATTTCTCTCCTACCCACCTCCCTTCCCTTGGTCGTTGCAAACCCGTGGTTGGTTGTGCTCATGCACTAGTGGTTAAGGTGCATTGTAGTAAACCCAGGGGTTTCAAATCACAGGGTCACAAGGATCAGACCCATGTAAGGTGGTGCTGGGAATCAAATTCACAGCTTTGCACCTTCACGACAGGTACTCTACCCTTGAATCACAATCCTAGCAGGTTTCTACGTCTGTTTTCTACAAGGAAAGAAAACGATGTCACTTTCTTTTCCATACATCAACAGAAAGAGGCCAGTTTGATCGTAAGTAGCAAAACTAGGCAGTTCCCTCTGAACTCAGGCAGGGAGAAGGAAAGGGGAGAGTTGGCTCCTGAAATATCTTCCTATTCACTTCAGAGACACTGATCCCCCTTTGAGAGGATCAACAAGTGAAAACTGGCATTTGGGATTCCCACCGTTCCCCTCGTTGCTTGCCACCTTCAGTTTCATGTCTGCTTCGCCACAGAGATCAGCACATTTTCCACTGATGCTTTACTTGTCAGGGAGCTTAGGAGATTTCTGGAACATGAAATCTGTCTTTGGTAGTGATGATTGCTGGATAATTGCCTGTTTTGGGGTGGAATTTCCATTTTTAGATCATACCCGCCTCAAAAGCCTTTATTTCTTTGGCAGAAGATTCTTTCCTCTTCCCCCCAGCCTGACTTAAACAATGACTCACTTGGACCTGGGGGCTTTGCTTCATACTCTCATTCAGGGGCCACTTTCTACCCTTGCTCTTATTATCTGCCTTTTGTGTTCCACTTGGAAGCTTTTCTGTCCTTTGACACATGGATTTGCCTATAAGTTACTGTCAAGTGAGATACTTTGCACCACCCCCAAACTAGAACAATCGTGTTTATGTCCCCATAGTCGTTCCTATAACAGCAGTATAGGTCAGGGAGAATACAGACAGAACTTTTTTAAAGTACGAATACATTATACTGGGTGTGTGTGACTGATCCCAGTTCTGTCCTGGTACCTCATGGTCCTCCAACATTTCTGGGTGCAGCCCTGGAGGCCCCAGGATCTATCTGCCTGGGTGGCCTAGGGAATCCCCAATGCATACCCCACAAACCAAAACATTAAACTTCTGGCCTAGTTGGCTGAGAATCACTGGAAAGGGCCCACACAACCCTTGAGTCCTGCCCCCCTACACACACACACACACACACACACACACACACATACACACACATATCTTTAAGAAAACCTAATTCCAAATGATGTTGGGGGGAAGTCTTCTCCCAGGAGGTGAGTGTCATTGTCACCCAGATAAAGAAAGAAGCTTTCTAGGAGAAAATGGTCATTGAAAAGATTTCCTCAGATAAGGGTTTGGTCTCATCTATAGCTCAGAGTTGTCCAGGGCTACTCAGGCCTTGGGATGCCAGGTATTGCTGCCCTTACCCATGGCTTACCTCTGGGGCTTTTGGGGCTGTACCCAGTGATACACAGGTGATCATGTAGTGCTGGGAGCAAGCTGTATGTCAAGTGTATGGTCAATCACATACAAGGAAAGTGCCCCAATATTTATGCTCTCCCATCTGGACCCTACTCTTGATTTTTTTGCCACACCCAGTGACGCTCAGGGGTTACTCTTGGCTTTGTGCTCAGAAATAGCTCCTGGCTTGGGGGACCATATGGGATGCTGGGGATCAAACCAAGTTCCATCCTGGATCAGCCACGTGCAAGGCAAGTGCCCTACCATTGCACTGCCACTCTAGCCCCGCTTTTGATTTTTTTTTTTTTCATCCTAACATCAGCCTTCTGGGGCAATCTATTCAATAATGATATGGGTTTTCTCTTTGCAGTTTTAACAGTGTCTGTCAAGGAACTCACATCCTCTTTCGGGAATTCAGCTTCATCCAGGCCACCCCTCACAACAGGGCTTCCTTCCTACGGGCCTTCTGGAGGTGCTTCCGAACAGTGGGCAAAAATGGAGGTAAGTGTTTCCACATTCTGTTCTCATCTTTTGTTCTTCCTTCCAAACACTGTTCCTGGTTGAGAGAATGCTGTCAGTGGCTCTAGGAACAGTTGATTTTGGAGCAGGGAATTAGAGGAATCATATTATCTTTATCTTTTTATAAATGACTTCATGTAATAACACATACTCAGAGTTCATTCTCCTGTAACTGAACTTCCTTCCTTTCTAAGGGTGAATGATATCCCATTGTATGTGTGTGCATTTTGCTTATCTTTGCATCTACTTATGGACACTTGAGCTACTTTTACAGCATTGACTAATGTGAATAATGCAATATGTTTAATTTTTGAAAAGTTGGAATTTCCTTGGACATAGTTGAATAGTTTTACCAAGGCAACAGGAAATACAGATCAAGTTCTAGGAATACAGGTTTTGAGGAAATAGAAAAAAGTTTATTAAATAAAGGCTAGAGCACTAGCATTGTGGGTAGGGTGTTTTCCTTGAATATGTCTGACCTGGGTTCGATCCCTAGCACCCATATGATGCTGGAGCTCCACCAGGCATGACCCCTGAATGCAAAACCAGGAGTAAACCCTGAGCATCACTAGGTGTGGCCTCAAAAATAAATAAATAAATAAATAAATAAATAAATAAATAAGACTTTAACTGTGTAGGTCAAGAATGTGACTCAGGGGGCCTGGCGGTGGCGCTAGAGGTAAGGTGCCTGCCTTGCCTGCGCTAGCCTAGGACGGACCGAGGTTCGATCCCCCGGTGTCCCATATGGTCCCCCAAGCCAGGAGCGACTTCTGAGCGCATAGCCAGGAGTAACCCCTGAGCGTCAAATGGGTGTGGCCCAAAAACCAAAAAAAAGAATGTGACTCAGTCACAGAGCATGTCTCTCCTGTATGAGACCCTAGATTGAGTCCCCAGCACCACCACCACACTACACTCTACATACACACACACACACACACACACACACACACACACACACACACACACACACACACACACAATTCTGATATGAAAACCTATCCGAGGGAAAAATGAAAAATAAAAGTCACTAAAATAAGCTTTTTCATAACATCTTAAAATTCTTGAGAGAAGGATCATATGCCTTGACAAATGCAAGTCACTTTTGTGTTTTTGTACTAATTTATATTTTCTAAGAAATATCTTTATTGAGAATCTTGTTAAGATGAAACAAGAGAAACATAAATAAAAACATTGGAAACATCTTTTTTAATAACATATATCAGAATATTAAAATAGGTTAAATTGCTCAACAAGTTTCAGATTTGAAAAACCTATGTGGGACTGGGTCAGTCACACAGCTAGTAGGGTATTTGCCTTGCACATGTTCCACCCCAGTTTGATCCCCAACATCCCATATGGTCCCTTTGTATCATCAGATGTGGCCTAAAAACAAAAACATAAATGAAAGACAGACAGGGAGGCAAGTAACATGTACTTAGGGACCAGAGAGATTCTTCAATGGGCTGGAGTTTCTACTTAGCATACAGAAGGCCACAGTGGAAGCCTGAATTTATACCCCTCACCTGAAGTTTCTAGAATACAGATCTGGGAGTTACGCTGAGTAGGACACCAAAACCAAAATCAAACCAAACCCTTGTTCAATATGTCTGCAAAGGCCTAGTCTATTCCTGCCTTCATAAGTTTCCAAAGAAATATTGGATACCTTTAAAGATAGCTTTATACCTAATCCATTTCCTCACTCATGTAGTAAATATTTTTGCTGGAGTTAGCATGTTTCTGGTCTGGCATATGAAAGGTGAACCAGTATGCTTCCATCTGTCATGGAATTTACAAGATCCCGGACCCTGCACTAGTCATGTCACTGCTTCTTTATATGTTCCAACAAATACAGATACTTTTATATGTTCCAACAAATACAGATACTTTTTACCTAATATTTCTACTCAGTCATTCAGAAGTGATGTTGCATCCTTTTCTTTCTAAAAACTGGGATTAAGAAGGAGCTGCTTCTCAACAAAATTAAGTATTATTAGTATTATTAGTATTAAGTATTATTAGTACCTAATATTTCTACTATTAAAAATATCATCTAATAAGATACTAATCTTATTCTTTGAGTATTTTCAATATCTTTAGGAACAGTTCAGGTAGGTGTTATTTAAAATAACAAACTAGTGTGGCTTACACAAAGATTGCACCATGGGTTGGTAACGCAGTGGGAAACAGAACCCTGACGGACCCATCTGCTAATATGGGCTATTCCTATGGGGTCTTCTCTTTCAGTCCCTTATTCTGTGGCACAGAACTCCAGAGACCTAACTCCCCAGTCATACTGCTGTATGAAAAGGGTCCCCTCTCCTGAGCGTGCTATTATCCCCTTCGTATAATGTCTAGATGGGCAGAAATTAGTATGACTCAATTCTAAGTGAACTAGCTTAGAAACATACTCACATTGATCTTTATCATGTAATCAAACCTAGAAACTGTTGTATGTAGGTAAAGTATATGAACTCATCAGAACCTGACTTTCCCAGTGATTAGTCAACAAATATATATTGAGTACAGTGGGTAGGGCAGTTTTTTTTTTTTTTTCATGCAGACAGTCAGGTCCAATCCCAGCATTCTGTCTTGTCCCCAAGCTCTGCCAGGAATGATCCCTGAGCACCACTAGGTGAGCCCCAAAACCCAAAATGTATTGAATATTCACTATATCCAAGTATAAAGCCTACAGTTAGAGTTGTTCTCTGGGAAACAGAAATGTTTTCAGGTCACATTCGTTCTTTTCCCTGATTTAGAAGTGGGGCCTCTTCAAGAATTTATTTACTATCACAAGGGATCCCCAGAGTATTTGGTCTCTTAGCAGATGTGGGTTTCTTTATCTTTTTTATAGCAGCTGCCAGTAATTCATCCAGCTGCTGAGAGAAAGCAACTCCAAATTCTCTGTTTTTCCAGTGCCATAAACAAGGCCTAGTTTTTATGCTGGGGGCTTATTGCTGTGCATCCTAATCAGACAGCTTCTGACTTCCTAAAGACTAAATGCATATATTTTTGTCTAGGTGAACCTCAACTCTTTGGTTCAACAGTTTTAATATCATCTTAGATTTTCTCAGAAAACTTGAGAACATCTTTCAGTCCCAAAATGTGTTAATCCCCAGTTTTATTCCAGATTGAGCAAAACCACTCAGAGGCAAAGTTCCAATGGGAAGTATTTATGAACCCCCCCTTTTTTTTTTCAGTTAGAATGCCAAGTACCAGATTCTACTCAGTGGAGCTACTGCTATATTGTTCTGCAGTTACTCCCATTAGAACATCGTGTACATATTTTGGCATTGCCAAAAGGAGAGTAGCTCTTCTGAAAGGTAGCCAAAGAAGAACAGAGTTCTAGAGTAACTTCTCAAAATGAAACGTTGAGAAAATTAATGATCCCTTAATTTTGTTGAGAAGCAGCTCCTTCTTAATCCCAGTTTTTAGAAAGAAAAGGATGCAACATCATTTCTGAATGACTGAGTACTGAGGAATGCCCATTTTTCTTATGTTTTAACGTTCCATAACCTCATGGAGACTATAGTGTATCTCTTATAATCTCTGTAGTTTTAGATTTGGGAACTAACAGATTTATTTGTGCTTAGCAAGTCATAAAAATTCAACTTCCTGTTGTCTGGGGAAGCGGTCAGGGGACAAAATGGGGCTTACAGGTGTGAGACTGTTTCCTCCCTGTCGCACCCTGTCACCAAGCATGATCCCCAGTGCCACAAGTGTACCAGTGCTAGTCCCCCAGTCAGTCATGTGACCCTTGGACAAATCAATGACAACAAAGGGAAGAGAAGTGAGAACATTTTCCACTTTCTCATTTTGCTTTCTTTCAATGCAGAAAGATCCATCTGAATTTCCAAGTCTGCCAAAGGCTGACGTTCCCCTGAAGTAAATCTCTACTTGTGTGTCATGCTGTTGACTCAAAAGAGCTTTTGTCCATAGTTTATTTTCAATTCAAATTCAGTCTTGAGTTCTGTGATTTTTACCAGTGAATATCTGCATTGCGTTTAATAAAAATAATGATTGGCATTTCCTCTCCTGCCCATGAAGAAATACCTACTAAGACAATTGTTTGCCTGCCATAAAGAACCAGAAAACCAGACAAAGTATCTGAAACGGCTCTTTCAGCCATTGGCCCACAGTCAGAGCAGGACTGTGTTCCCCAGTGGCAGTTGCTAAGCGACAGGAGAGCAAGGGAGATGGAGACAGAGCAGGCAGCCTGGCTGAGCGGAGGAGGCAGAGATTAGGACTTCAGGGAGGCCAGGGTGGCCAGAATTTTCATTCAGTACCACATGGGGGTCGTTGCTCAGAGAACTCCATGTTGGTATTTGAGTCTTTGGCTACAAACTCTGCACGTGTGTGTGGTGGAGAAAGAGAAAACAATAGGCCAGACAACGCCTGGACTACATGCAGGGCTGTGGTGCTTCTATTAGCCACAGGAGTGGCAAGGCCTCGGAATAAATATCCAGGACACTGGGCAAAATCCTCAATCATCTAAAGGGTGAATTTGCAAGTAGTTTATATTATACCATAGCAGAGTTCTGTCCTCTTTAAAGGAAGTCAACCAAATCCAGTGCTGCACAACATAAGAATTCACAAAACCTGGCATCCACATGAACCCCCAGTTTGCTTCCTAGCACTCCATATGGCTCTAAGCACCACCAGGAATGATCCCTGAACACCCCTGGGTGTGCCCTCCTTAAAAGAAAAAGAGAAAAAAAAAGAAACAGACCCATAAATGACAATGATATAGTTCACTAACAAGGACCTCTAAGTAGTTTAAATCGTATCGATGTGCTAAGGGAAAACTATGAGTAGAAAATAGATAAATGGGAAAGATCTGAAAGCTCTGAATAGTGCCTTTGGATATGAAAAATACAAAGTCAGAAATGAACATACCACTAATAGTAATAGCACTTAACCCTGATTCAGCACTTCCTTTCAATGGGCAAAATCCAGTCAATCCACAAAGCAGATGAGTTGGTACAACAGTTAACCTGTTTTATACACAAAGAAACTGAAGTGCAACAACTTGCAAATGGCCACAGTTTCTGAGCTACACAGCTCAGGTTCCAGCCCTAATCTTCATTAAGGCCAAGTTCCAAACAGTACCCATCAGCTGAGCGACCTTGTGCTGCCGAAGAGAAGCCAATCTCTGCCAGCCCCAAAGCGAGCACGTTTGCTCTCAGGCAGTCAGACCTCATCCCTTTGTGTGGTCTTTTTAATATACAACATTGGCAAAAGCATGGAAAATATGAAGGGAAGGCAGGTTGTCAGACTGCAGACAGACCCATTAGGAGACAATTACAACAGGACAGGAAGCGGCCATGGAGCTGCAGAGCAATTTGAGAGTTGGTTTGACAGAACTTGCTGATTGAGTGGGTGCTGGGGGTGTGAGAGCAGAGTCCTGAATAAATGCCAGGATCTCGGATATTGCCCATTTCATTCCTCCCTTGCACCCTTCCCCCGAGTTCTTACACATTTTCTGCTTTGCTCTGAATTGACTGGTACTTTGTCTTTATTGTTCAGGATTATTCATCCACCCATCAAACCCTTGTGAATCTGTTGCTAGTGATAATACAAGTAAAGTGCAATAGAAATTCCAGCTCATGGGACTGGAGTAACAGCACAGTACATAGGATGTTTGCCTTGCATGCAGCTGGCCTGGGTTTAACCCCCAGAATCCCATATGGTCCCCTGAAGACTGCTAGAAATAATCCCTGAGGGCAGGGCCAGGAGTAACCCCTGAGTGCCACCAGGTGTAGCCCAAAAACAAACAAACAAAAGAAATTCTAGCTCTCAAGATTTTGTGATCCAATAACGATGGGGAGACAGGAATCCCTATTTTTCTGAAAGGAGTCAACTTCCTGGGAATCAGAATTGTAGTGGGCCTGTATGATCACATAAAGTTAGATCTTTAGATTTGTCACCTTTTCTAAAAACACCCACAGTTCTAGTAGGTGATGTGATCACAGGGAGAGTGGGGGTAGTTAGACTGAGATGGATGTTTCTGAGCAATCGCCCAGCCACTCCACTTGGGTGGCAGGGCCTGTATGGTTTGAAGCTAGTCTTGTAATTTGTTTTCAGCAGCCAGAAGAAGTCCTGCCTTGTAATCTCTCCCTCTGGGGTCTCCTCTTCCCCCACCCCCTGATACCACACTTCTCTATCTTTCCAGGGTGCCCCTGAGAACCCTGACAGCTTCCATCAGCAACCCCTTCACCTCAAGCCCCACCTCTCTCATGCCCCCCCCTTACCTATTTCTTCTCTGTTCCTAATCACCCCTTCTTTCTACAGCCTTCTCAGGAGAGATCATTAGCCATTGATGTCCCCTTGAATCAATCCGTTCTTTGCCACCCACCACATTACTCTTGTTCTTTTTAAAATGGTCTTTCCTTTCTGTTCTGTGTGCTTGGGACTCCCCCCTCCCCAAAGACGCCACAGGCATTCCTGGAATGCTTTGTCACCATCTCCTCTCCCATCTAGCCCTGCTCACCATTCATGCTTAACCCTCCAAAGTTGCTCACCTCTCTTTATCTGGTGAGGTCCAAGCCAGAGGGCGGGTTGGCTCCTGTATTGGTAGTTCAGTAGGCTGAGCACATGCAGAAATTCCCTGGGTGGAAAGCCAGGAGTAGCACTTGGGGGATGTGACCCCAAACCAAAACAGGAAGTCAACTCCTTAACGGGTCCTTCCCTGTGTCCTGCTTCCTCCTTTGGGTTTGAGTCCTTCCTTAGTCTTACAGTCATCTCATACTTTTTATTACAGTTTTTGACTATATTTAGGTGGACTCTCTACTTACTTTCATCTCCTTTATTAAATGGTAAGCTTTGTGGGGGCAGAACCCTTGTCTGTTTTGCCTGTCCCCAGCATACATCAGGGTTTTGTTTTTTTTTTGTTACTTGATATGAAGGCTAGACTGGAGTAGGGGGAGCTCAGGCAGTAGTAGAACATGTGTCTGGTATGTGCCAGGCCCTGAGTTCAGGCACTGTCTCTGCCTGGCTGCCTCTGTAGGTGTGGTCCATATAGAAATAACATGAGAATAAGAAGCACTAAATATACAAAGTGCAAGTACAGGGCACTTGCTTTGCACATAGCTGGCCTGGGTTCGATCCCCAACACCTTATATGGTCCCCTGAGCCCACAAGGAATGATGCCTGAGCACAGAACCAGGAGTAAGCCCCCTAAACAGTGCCAGGTGTGGCCCAAAAGCATTAAATAAATAAATGTTCTTTTTTTTTTTAATATGGAACGCTTCACAAATTTGCGTGTCATCCTTGCGCAGCATCCTTGCCATGCTAATCTTCTCTGTATCGTTCCAATTTTAGTTATGTGCTGCCGAAGTGAACACAAATAAATGTTCTTAATGAAAATTTAAAACCACTAAATATGAAGGCTAAATATTTATTGATCACTTTATATATTTTTTTGGGGGGTGGGCTTTTTGAACCACACTAGGAAGCACTCAGGGGTTACTCCTGGCTCTGCACTGAGAAATCACTCCTGGTTCAGGGGCCATATGGGATGTCAGGGATTAAACCCAGGTTGGCCACATGCAAGGTAAATGCCCTACCCACTATATTATCACTATGGCCCCCAAAAAATAGATTCTTTTTTTTTTAAAGATAGATTCTTAAATGAATTTTAACTTTTATATTGACTGGAATATGTTCTTTCTTTTAAAATAGGACAGGGTTGGCTTTAAAATCTGCTTGATACCAACTTTTCAGTATTGTGTGGGAATCTTGATTTGAAATAATAATAATTAATAATAGCTACCACCTTTTGGCCACCTATATGCAAATCCCAAAACTTCATGTTCAACACACCCTGCTTAAAAAATTGGCAGGCGGGGCCGGAGAGATAGCATGGAGGTAAGGCGTTTGCCTTTCATGCAGGAGGTCATCGGTTCGAATCCCGGCGTCCCATATGGTCCCCCGTGCCTGCCAGGAACAATTTCTGAGCCTGGAGCCAGGAATAATCTCTGAGCACTGCCGGGTGTGACCCAAAAACCACAAAAAAAAAAAAAAATTGGCAGGCAAAACTGATGGACATTCCAGCCTTGCAGCTGATCACACTGGGGTCCTTCAGAGGCCTCCTAGGAGCCACTGCTGTCACCATCTGAACTCATCAGCTCAGCACTATAGCTTGTGCACCTGCACAATAGCCCATAATTTTAATTCTGATTTCCCAATAGTAATAACCAAAATATTATATTATTCCTACCTGCCAAGGGGCAGGCTTCAGGGAGGTTGGGAAACTGCTGACTAGATTGGAGGGAATTTTACATTTGTGGTAGGATATTGAATGCCAGAAATAACTGTTTTATGAATGACTCTGTTAACTACAGTATCTAAATTAAAGAAATTTAATTTAAAAAATAAAACAAAAACTGATCCTTCAGAGGCCAGAGTGATAGTACAGAAAGTAGAGAATCTGGCTTGCACATGTCCAACCTGGTCATTCTCCAAGAAACACAAAGAGTAATTATTGAGTATGGAGCCAGAAGAGAACCCTGAGCATTGTCAGGTATGCCCCCTCCCCAAAAGAGAAGTAACCGGCCCCTTCAAAACTAGACTTGATTAAATAATACCTTATTGCAGTAAGACTCAGGGATTCGGGAATAGTGCAACAACCTAGAGCACGTGCTTTGCATTATGGGAACTGCATGTATACCCCAAGACCCTCATGATCCCTCCTACAAGGTAACCCCCAACACTAATCCAAATACAGCCTCTGCCAGGTATGGCCACATAACCAAAACTAAATAAAATAAAATAATATCCAGTCTACAGGATACATAGAAGAACACAGGATGCCATCCTGGCTCTCCAGACCTGCATTTGGAGACTTGACTTCAAGGACAAGAGAAGCAAAGAAAAACAATTATTCTTATTTAAATAAGCAAGAAGAAACAAATGGGCTACATCTGCCTAAAATCTTTATATGGTCCCAGGCAGTGTTGCCCAGTGATCAGAGTGCAGGCTCTGTGGGCTGGAGCCTAGTTTGAACTGCACCACCACACAGTCCTCTGAGCATCCTGAGTCACCCCAGCATTGCCAGGTGTTGTTCCAAAAACACACCCAAAGGAACTTAAATGTAAACACAAATGCCATCTGTACATTATCTATCTGGAGAGCAGTTAGTACCCAAAATGTAGAGAGAATTTGCACAGTTCAATAAAAAGGCCAACCTAATCAGAAAATGAGCAAAAGGCCTATTATGAGATCATATTATAACATAATATGTTTGTCTCCAAAGAAAACATACAGATGGCTCACAGATGAATGAAAAAAAAAATCTCTTACTCACATTCACAAATTCACTCAACCTCACTTACTACTTAGGAACTATAAATGGAAGTGTGGAAAATATCCCTCTCACTCATAAAACTGGCCTGTATCAGAATGCCTAGGAAGAACAGATACTGAGGAGGAGAGCAGAGGAGAGAAAGGCCCTTTAATACAGTGTTGGTGGGACTATACATTGGTGCAGCCTCAGTGGAAAACATCATGGATATTTCTTCAAAGACTAAAAAAATGGAAGCTTAGATGATCAGCAGTACCCGTGGAAGTACTTACCTGAAAAACCATAGAACACTAGTGCAAAAAGTAGTGCAAAACCAGTAGTATGTAGCCCTGTGTTCATAACAACTTTATTCTCAGTTACACAAACATGGACACCTCAGGGCCCCTTCTCCCTCTTCAGTAAAGAATCAGATGGGAAACTTGTAGCTTAGTCAGTGAAACACAGAATGAACTTGTGCCTTTTGCAACAACTTGGCTGGAACTTGTGGTGGTGATTGTCCAAAGTAAAGTAAGTCAGGAGGTGAACGGGTTCCCAAATGATGACCTGATCTGTTACCAGAGCAAATGAACTGGCAAAACAACAGACGTGACTGTTAGACACTGTGAAGAATATGGCGGTTCCTGAAGGAACGGGGAAGTAGGCCGGGAGGAAGGGGTGGGGGCATTTAGATAAAAAGTTGGCATGAGGTCCTCTCTGGTGGGTGAAGGGAGGAGTGTGAAACTATCCTCCCCCGGTTTTATAGTGTTTCAAACCAATGATAAATCACTGCACTTTTTTTCTAAATCAAACTATTTTGGACTGTGAAAGAGGCCACACACTATTATCACCCACCTACATGTGTCTTGCCTTGCAAATATATTTTCTTTGGCTTGCAGAGTTTAAAGAGAAAAGAAAATCTCAATTCTGGGGTCAGAGCGATAGAGCTGCAAGTATGGTGCTTGCCTAGCATGCAACTGACTCAAGTTCAATCCACAGCATCCTGTATGGTCTCTGAGCACTGCCAGGAGTGATTCCTGAGTACAGACCCCTCAGCACTGCTAGGTGTGTGCCCCCTCCCCCAACTCCAAATCTCAAGTCAGTCACTTTGGAACAGAAAATTCTTCCAGCTCCCTACCCACATTCCAATAGGGAGTCAGTATGCGAGGACAGAAGCAGCTGCTTGTTTGCAGGGCTTGTGGCTCCCTGTTCCCATCTCCAGATGCCCTGCTTCTGCCTGGCCTCCAGACTCTTGGAGGACAAAGAGTCTAGAGCCTCTTTGGAATTGTTCGAAGAACAGAGACATTCTGAACAGAGACATTCTTCATTCCGAATGGGGAAAGCATGGAATTGATTCTGCCATTAGAGGCTATGTTTTTCTCTTTCCTTATCAAGTTGTCCTAAAGAGATTTAGAATCAGTGGGACCCTGGAAATCATCTCCTTTCCACATTCTAAATTTTGCTGTTGTTTTTTGAGGTGCCACACCCATGAGACTCTAGGCCTCAAGTCTGCACCCAGCACACAGAGCTCAAGCAGGTGTGGACCCAGATACTTTAAGTCTAGGAGGTTATCATGCTTTTTCTCTTTCAAGAGAAATGCCCTGGTCTCACCTTGGCCAGCATGCAGTTTGGGGACATTATTGGCATTCATGTGCACCACAATTCACCAGCCCCCTCCTCTCCTCATTGCAGAACATACTGAAATGGGTTGGCAGGGGGGGTGTCACACACTTTTTTAGTGGTGATATATGAAATCACATACTTAATCGTGGTGCTGGGGATACCAAAGGGCAGTGCCAGGAATGGAACTCAAGCTTTCTGCTTGCTAGGCAGCGATGAGCCTCTGAACTATCCCCACCCCATTCCCATCTTTCTGAATGGAAACATTTTACCCATTAAAAAAAAAAAAAAGACAAATAACATCCCAGGGTTTGAAGGAAGCACTCAAGGGCTAGGACATTTGTCTCATTTATGTGAGTCCTTGAGTTTGATCTTTGCAACACATGACACCCCCCTACTCCAGGGCCAACAGAAATAAATTCCCTTTCTTCTTTCTCTGGTTCCTTATAACCACTATTTTACGTTCTGCCTCTATTCAACTGTTCTAGGTACCTCAAATGCAATCATATAGTATTTGTTCTTTCATGCTTGCTTTATTTCACCAAACTCAAGGTTTTCAGGGTTCTCCATATGGTAGCATGAGGCAGAATTTTATTCCTTAGTAGGACTGGAACTTAGCTGTTCCTTTGGGGGAGTGTCACATTTCACTTATCCATTTAGCTTCCTGTTACCATGTGGCCATCGTGAATAGCATTGCTATCAGCATAGATATGCAAGTATCCTTGCCTCTGATTCTCGAGACTATTCTCGGGCAAAATTGCTGCATCTGTTTATAGTTTCATGCTTAACATTTTAAAGGACTTGGCATACTGTTTGAAAACTGTCATGGAGGCACCATTTTACATTCTTATCCACAGAAGAGACCTAATTTCTCCAGATTCTCTCCAATATTTTCTATTTCCCAACGTTTTGATAACTAACATCCAAATGGGTATGAAGCAGAACCTCAATGTAGTTTTTTGATTTGCACTGGCCTCTTACCTAATGATGCCAAGCATCTATTCCTGTCTTATTGACTGTTGGCTTATCTTCCTTGGAGAAATGTCTAAGTCCTTTGCTCATTTTTTAAATTAAGTTGTTAGTTTTTCTTGGTGTCAAGTTCATTATATTTTTCTGAATATGAGACCCTTATCAGATCTATGATTTGCAAATATTTTTTCTCATTCTTGTCTTTTTACTTTCTTGATACTATCTTTGATGAATAAAAGTTTTTTATTTCATTTTAGTTTGGATTGACACATGACACCAAAAGTAAAGGGAAGTAGAAAAAAAGAGAGGAATTAGACTTCATAAAAAAAATAAAACTTTTTTCAGAGAAAGAACCCAGTGAGCTGAGTGCATGCTTTGTATGCTAGAGGCCCTGGGGTCTCCAAATACTATGTGTTTTGGGGACCACACCTGTTGGTAATTAGGGTTTACTCCAAGCTCAGTGCTCTGGCATCACTCCCACATAGTACTTAGGGACCCTGGGGCCTCTTGCATACAAAGCATATACTCAGCTCACTGGGTTATTTCTCTAGAAAAAGTTTTATTTTTATGAAGTCTAACTCCTCTCTTTTTTAAATTCCCTTTACTTTTAATGTCCTACATCAGTCCAACTCATCACCAAAGAAATGTCATGAAGCTGGGGTCAGAGAGATAGCATGGCGGTAAGGCATTTGCTTTGCATGCAGAAGGACAGTGGTTCAAATCCCAGCATCCTATATGGTCCCCTGAGCCCACCAGGAGCAATTTTTGAGTGTAGAACCAGGAGTAACCCCTGAGCACTGCTAGGTGTGACCCCAAAACCAAAAAAAAAAATAGAAATGTCATGAAGCTGACTTTGTATTATTTTTTTCAAGAATTTTTTTTACTGTTGGTTCTTTTCTCCCACTTCCCATTGTTGTGTCACTGTGGCCATGTCTGGAATTTGCATGCATATGATATTTGCTGCTTCTGTTGCAATGCTTGCTGGGGGTCACCTTCTGGTTGTGGGGACATAGATTACATCGATGATGCTAGGGAATTCCCTAGGAAATGTGATTCCATGAAAGGGCCTCATCCTCTCCGGGCCTCAAACACTCCCAGCACCGTTTGTTAAAAACTAGCAAGTTGGTGCCAGAGAAATAGCACAGTGGTAAGGCGTTTGCCTTGCACACAGCTGACCCAGGACGGACCCAGGTTTGCTCCCGGCATCCTATATGGTCCCATAAACCAAGAGTGATTTCTGAGTAACCCCCAAGCACTGCCAGGTGTGGCCTCAAAACAAACAAACAAACAAAAAACCTAGCAAGTTGACCTTAGGGCCCTTGAGATAACTCAGGAATCAGGGGTGTCAATTTGCCTGCACAGAATTCCTGGTATCACGTAGTAGTACCATCACAGAGTAGTGCCAGAGCTAGTGCTGGAGGTCCTCAAGCACTATTGGGAAACACTTCAAGGTCTAAACAGCACCAGAAACACTTCAAGGTCCAAACAGCACCACATTCTCAGGCCATAACATTGAACCATCTGGCCCAGTCGGCTGAGTAACAGAGTGGCCCCCAGGTCTCCTGATCACTACTTGGAAATTTCCACAAAATAAGAAAAATCAATTGGCCATACACATGAGGGCTTATTTCCAGGATCTTGATTTTAGTCTGGTGGCCTGGATGAGTATCCAGGGATCTCTATGCTCGCACAGTGCTGTTCTAATCGCCTGGCCTTGTATTACATTTCAAAGTTAAGAGGACTAAGTTCTCAAACTTTCTTCGTTTTTAAGATGGTCTCAGCTATTTAGGGCCCCTTGCAATTCCATATGAGCTTAAAGATCAGCTGTTCCATCTCCGTGAAGAGGGCTGATGGAATTTTGATAGGGATTGTGTTGGCTCTTTAGGTTGCTTTGGGTAGTGCTGACATTCTAACAATGTTAAGTATTCCTGTGCAGGAGCGCAGGGTGATTTTTCAGTGAGCAAGAGAGAACTGATGTTTTAGGGATTCCTGCATATCAGATTGTATTACCTTCATAGAGAAAAAAATTGTACCTCTTCCTTTCCATTTGGATGCCTTTTATTTTATTTATTATTTTTTAAAATTTTTGGTCAGGAAAAGGCTACACCTAGCTATGCTGGGGTCTGCTCCCAGCTTGTTGCCACAGGTTCACTCCTGGGGTTATTGAGGGAACCCAGCAGTTGGGAATTGAACCCAGGTCCTCACACATGCAGGGCTCTGCCACTGAGTCACATTTCTGGCTATTGTTGTTGTTGTTGTTACCTAATAACAACCTATGACATGTTGAGTTGAAGCAGTATTTGCATCCTTCTTTGATTCTTGATATGGAGGAAAACTTTTTAGAATTTGGTTTTAAGATAAAAGGTGCAGGGGCTAAAGAGATAGCATGGAGGGAGTGCTTTTGCCTTGCATGCTAAAGGATGGTGGTTCGAATCCCGGCATCCCATATGGTCCCTCGAGCCTGCCAGGAGCGATTTCTGAGCATAGAGCCAGGAGTAACCCCTGAGTACTGCTGGGTGTGACCCAAAAACCAAAAAATAAAATAAAATAAAAGGCATCCAAATGGAAAGGAAGAGGTACAATTTTTTTCTCTATGAAGGTAATACAATCTGATATGCAGGAATCCCTAAAACATCAGTTCTCTCTTGCTCACTGAAAAATCACCCTGCGCTCCTGCACAGGAATACTTAACATTGTTAGAATGTCAGCACTACCCAAAGCAACCTAAAGAGCCAACACAATCCCTATCAAAATTCCATCAGCCCTCTTCACTGAGACCCAAAAACCAAAAACCAAAAAAATAAAATAAAAGGTGTGGGGCCTGAGGGACAGTACAGGACTAAGGCACTTATCTTGCATATAGCTAACCCTGATTCAGCCTTCAGCACTTCATATAGTCCTCCCAGCTTCACCAAGAGAGATCTCTGAGCATAGAGTCAGGAGAAAGCCCTAAGCACTGCTGGTGTGGTTCCCTTCCCACCCAATAATAATAAAGGAGTGTTGAGAAAATTGTGATTCATTTAGGTTAAAAGCTCCACATATTAATAGCTTTTCCTGACAGTCCAGTTTTGTAAATCATACTAACTCATATTTGGCAGGGGTGAGCCATACCCAGTGGTATTTAAGAGTTAGTTATATCTAATTTTGTGGTTGTGGGTTGTTCCTGTAGTACTTGGGGATACCAGGGAATTTTAGGGATCAAACCGAGGGTCCCTACATGCAGAGAATGGGCTTAGTCTGTTGAGCTCTCCTAACTCCCAGTACTTTTTACAACACACATTTTGCATCCTGGAGCCTTAAGTGGCCCCCGAGCATTGAATCAGAGAAAAATCTTAGCACCACTAGGTTTGACCCCAAATAAAATGACAAGTGTTAGAAAATTTTTTGTGTAAAGGCTCAGTTACCAGCCTTCCTACTTGAGAAATCATCTTGGAGAAAATGAATGTTTTATTTTCCTCAATTAGTTCCAAAACTTTATGGTGAAAGAGAAAGTAAATGTACCATATAACATTATATTTATGTGGGCCCAGAGAGATAGCACAGCGGCGTTTGCCTTGCAAGCAGCCGGTCTAGGACCAAAGGTGGTTGGTTCAAATCCCGGTGTCCCATATGGTCCCCCGTGCCTGCCAGGAGCTATTTCTGAGCAGATAGCCAGGAGTAACCCCTGAGCACAGCCGGGTGTGGTCCAAAAACCAAAAAAAAAAACACAAAAAACCAAAAAACACTATATTTATGTATATAGATAGATAATATGAGCCATTCAATTATTTAATTTTAAATAATTTTAAAGGATTTAAAATTTTAAATGATTTTAAATTTAAAATATTATTTATTAATTAATTATTAAATTTTTCCTTCCTCCTAATTATTAAATTTAATAATTTAAAATGATTAAATAGCATAGAGATTTCTGTGGATTGAAATGTATCCCCCACAAAATTTATATAAAAGTCCAAACCTCCAGTATGGTCATATATGAGCATAGGGTCTAGATGGTTGTTATTAAATTGCATGAAGTTGCAGGGGTGGGACCCTGATTCAGTTGAATTAGTGCCCTCTTTTTTTTTTTTCTTTAAATTTTTGTTTGTTTGTTTTGGGTCACACCCGGCAGTGCTCAGGGGTTACTCCTGGCTCTATGCTCAGAAATCACTCTTGGCAGGCTCGGGGGACCATATGGGATGCTGGGATTTGAACCACCGTTCTTCTGAATACAAGGCAAATGCCCTACCTCCATGCTATCTCTCCAGCCCCCGAATTAGTGTTCTTTTCAGAAGAGATCCCATAACCTGCACCCTCTCAGCCCTGTGAAGACACAGTAAGCACTGACATGAGATACCTTGGCCCTGGCCTTCTGTCTCCAGAAGGTAAGGCAGCATGTATCTGTCATGCCTGCTATTTAAGTCTGTGATATTAGGTTAAGGTGGCCCAAGCAGATCAGACCAGACACCATCTTTCCACTTAGTTTCAGCAAAGAAAAAGTCCATTTGTTTTGAGTCCAAATCTTGCTTTTGATTTATCCCCAACATTTTATCAGCATCTGTATGTGGCAGTATTGTGGCCTAAAATGAACACTCAATTTATTTAAAATATCAGTAGAAATTCCAAGTGGAGAAACCTATATTTAATGGATTTACTTAAGACAGAAATGCTAGTTTCTTTATTTTAATATTGTTCTGACAATTGCTTATGTCAGTGGTGGCTAACCTTTTTGAGCCCGAGTGCCCAAACTGCCGCACAATGCCGGGTCCTCCCAATGCCAGTCCGGCCCTGTTGCCAGGTGAGCTGCAAAGCAGACACCGCATATTCGCCTCCCGCCAAACCGCATATCTTAATTGCAGACCTTCCCGAATGCCAGCTGCAAAGCCTTCGAGTGCCACCGCAGGCTCACGTGATATAGGTTCACCATCGAGGGCTTATGTCATTAAGGAAACGAGAATAAAAGATTCAATTCTGGGACCTGAGAGAGAAAACAGGGTTTAGGCATTTGCCTTGCATGCAACTGACTCGAGTTTAATTTCTGTGGTCCCCTGAGCCCAGAGCCAGGAGTAAGCCCTGAGCACTGTCAAGTGTGGTCCCCTAAAAAAAGCGAAAAGAGTAAATTCTGATGCCACTGATGAAAGCTCTGCAATTACTCTGATATATTCACTGTTTAAAAACCTTGTCTTTGGGGTCTGGAGGACTAGAACAGGGGCTCAGAGCACTTGCTTTCCAACATCTGGTCATGAGTTCAATCCCCAGTGTCACTGCATATGCTGAGCATGAGCAGCTCTGTCTACTGTCCCTGACACCACAACACACTCTAATCTCACAACAATCAGATGTGCTGAAGCACCACAGAGAAGTCTGACCCCCACCAGTACCTGCACTAAGAAAAGATCATGCAAGTGTCATGGCCAGGAAATTCAGCCTATGTGATCACGCATGTGAACTCCACCATAACCCTGGCGAGCCCCGCAGCCAGACCTTGTGTGCTTCAGCTCAGAGCCAACCCCTGGCAAACATGTGTGCAGTTAACCCAAGCCCAGTGTGTGAACACTGCAGCCTGTTGGGCCACCCCAGTGAGCAGCACAGCCAGTCATGTGACCTCAATTACCTGGGCAACACCAGCAACAACAGAAAGAAGTGGGGAGAGATAGGAATGAACTCATCCAATCGTCTAGGGAAGGAATAAAATTATCCAGTCATCTGGAGGCAGGAATAGTATCATCTAATCATTGGGGACAGGAATGAAATCATCCAATCATCTAGGGCCTCCTCCTAGAGCCAGATAGTGCAGGGAAGGGTTGGGGGAGATTGGTGGTAAGATGCTTGCCTGTATGCAACCGACCCAACTTTCCGACCCAGTACTATATGGTCACTCAGGAGCAACCGCAGAGTATGCAACCAGGACTAGCACCAACCCAAGCACTGCCAGGTGTGACTCAATATTCCTCCACTCCAACTCCCTAAGAGGAAAAAAAGTTTCTTGACTGTAACATTCTCTACAAGTGTGGGGTTTTTTTGTTTGTTTGTTTTTCGTTTTGGTTTCTGGGTCACACCCGCCAGTGCTCAGGGGTTACTCTGGCTCTACGCTCAGAAATCGCTCCTGGCAGGCTCAGGGGACCATAAGGGATACCGGGATTCGAACCACCATCCTTCTGCATGCAAGCCAAACACCCTACCTCAATGCTATCTCTCTGGGCCTCCATAAGTGTTTTTGAAAAACTGTTCATATAAATGTAACTGCTCATGCTGGTGGTGTTTTAAGACCTTGTATTTTGTCTGACCCACGAGGTTCCTCGATTTTTTTGTCTTCTCTGCTTTCCCAATTACTGTGCAGAAATGACCACATTTTCACCTCTGTGTTAGCATACTAATACTTGGAGATGTCTATTAATAATTACCAAGCTTTTTACAAAGTAATAAATCTTTGTATCTGCTTCCATAACCACATCACACAAGAAACAAGTAAAAGGAGAACTTGATAACATCTGTACTCTTACCCAGTAGAATTGAAAGATTCTATGTAATCTCAGTCTCTATGCCAATACAGTCCTGGATTAAAAAGAAAAGATCAAAGCAGATTTTAAAAGCTTCCTAATTAGCAATCCATTTACAAGTTCAAATATTTGTGGGGCAGTAGACGCTAACCCAGGAGTACAAGGTGGTGGTATCTGTATGTTAACATTTACCATAGACTATATTTAGTGTGCATGGTCTTTCTGAGAGATTGTAAAAAAAAAATAATAATAAAATCCATATTTTAATAAGAAAAGATATTTAAATCAAACGAGTTAGTTACTAAATTTGGGTCATTTGACTCTCAAGCCAGTGCTCTTGCCATTGGCATCATGGGCTCCATCTCTAGCATCTTAGTTCCAAGTGTAAGCAAATACTTACAGTGTAAGAATGTATCACAGTTGAGCCAGAGAGATGGCTCAATGGGTTAAATGCATGCTTTGAATGCAGGAAACCCCAAGTTCAATCCCAGCTTGGTTCCCCTGATCACTATCAAGAATGACCCCAGGCACAGAACCAGAAGTAGACCCGATACACTACTGAGGTGACCTAACCCTTCCCCCAAAATAAAAGATTGTATTGCAGTTGTATTATAGATTAAATGAAGGTTTGAGTTTGTTTAATTTTTGTTACAATCAGCCATACTGGTGGCCATCCAGGCCACTCCAGATGTTCCTTGGGGCTGTGCAGTACCAGGGATCAATCCAGGACTTCATATATGCTTCCATATATGCACTTGCTCCACCACCTGAGTCATGCCCTGACCTACACAATTGTTCATTTTAATTTTCATTGGACTTGTCTTTGAGGGAAAATAGTTACTCCATTTTTTTATTTTTTATTTTTATTTATTTGGTTTTTCGGACCACACCCATTTGATGTCAAGGGGTTACTCCTGGCTAAGCGCTCAGAAATGGCCCCTGGTTTGGAGGGACCATATGGGACGCCGGGGGATTGAACCTCGTGCTCCTTCCTTGGCTTGCAAGGCAGACACACCTTACCTCTAGAGCCACCTTGCCAGCCCCAGTTACTCCATTTTTGTTTAAAATCAGAAAATTGTGGGCCAGGGAGATAGCCAAAAGGCTTGGAGACATGCTTTGCATGAGGAAGGCCAGATCTGATCCCTGGCACCTTGTGGTCCTCTGAGAACTGCCAGGACTGAGCCTCCCTACCAAGCACCAAGCTGGTATACCCCAAATGCCCCCCCCAATTCAATTTAAAATCATCATTCTTATTACCAACGGAAGTAACACATTTGTTTTGCTGCTTATTTTATGCTCTGATGAACATCTTTAGCAGAGTTTGAAAGTTCTCTGAGAAAATAATGGAGAGTTTCCTTTTAAGTTAGATTGGCGAGGTTACTTTGAGATCTTATTAAGATCTTACTCTCTGAACTAGATCTACTAGAAGAACAAATAATTCTTAGACTTTGGAAACCTCTTCCTCTCGTAGTTTCATTAGAAATGAAAGTAAATTACTGAGTCAAAGTTTACACACTATGAATCAGAAGAAAACCACCTTAGGTTAAAGATGTCAGCTTAATAAATCACACTCATATGTGGTCATTTGACTGGGTTTTTGCTGGAAGTGTATTAAAGGAAGTGTAAGTAGTGTTGAATATGTAATCTTTTCCAGTTTTATTTTGCTTGGCATAATCTGCATTTCAGTCCCCACCACCACCACATGACCCTAATTTAGAACTTGGATTAACCATACGTAGAAGTTATCAATAAGACAATGTGCTTGTTCCCATCATCTGCCTACTGAATCCCTGAGCAGGCAAGGGCCCGAGAATTGTTTTAACCAACATTTCAGGTGCTTTTTCTTAGCACTCAAGTGTGGAAAAACGGAGAAGCAGCTTAACTCCTCCTTAAGTGCCAGTCCTTTCCATCATGAGTTTCCACCCCATATCAAGTTCACTGAGGAAGCTTTTGAAACATACTGATGCCAGGCCCTGCTCCCAGCCCAGCTTAATTCAAGTCTTTTGCATTGGGGTTTATACATGTCTTAAAAAGTGTTCTTCTGGGGTAAGAGGGGGCATTGGTGGTGGGAATGTTGCACTGGTGAAGGGGCGTATTCTGTTTATGACTGAAACCCAACTACAAACATGCTTGTAATCATGATGCTTAAATATTTATAATTAAAAAAATAGAGTTAAAAAAAAGCGTTTTAGGAGGCTGGAAAGACAGTATAGTGGGTAAGATATGTAACTAGGCATAGGGCCAACTTGGATTCCAATCCCGGTGTCCCAAGACTATATATCTCTCAAGCTCACCAGGAGTGATTCCTGAGTGCAGAACCAGGAGTAATCTCTGATTACCACCAGGTGTGACCCCAAAAACAAATCCAAAAATTATTTTTAAAAAATAAAATGGGAGAACGGAAAGATAGCACAGTAAGTAGGGCGTTTGCCTTGCACCTGGCCAATCTGAGTTCAATCCAATCTGAGTTGGCATCCCATAAAGTCCTCCAAGCTGCTAGGAGTAATTTTGAGCACAGAACCAGGAGTAACCCCTGAACATCACTGAATGTGGCCTAAAAAGCCAAACAAAATAAATAAAATAAAATAAACAGTATAGTATAACAAGTAGCAAACATACAGAAAAGAATACATGTAAAATTCAGTAAATTTTAAATAAATTATGCACGTGTCCACCAGCATTCCACAAGCATCTTCAGGCCACTCCAATCAATGTGGACCTCTTAAGAATAGTTATTAAACTCCTTTTTTGGTGAGTGGGAAAGGGAAACACATTCAATGGTACTTGGGGGCTATACCTACCTCTATGCTCAGAGGATCACTCCTGGTGGTGCTCAGAGTATCATATGGGCTGCTGGGAATGGCCTCAACCTAGCAAGCCCCTTAGGACCCCCAGAGCTCTCTCCAAGATTGACTCTTAGTCAGATGTGCCTTCCTGATTTGGAATTTTATGTAGCTGGAATCATAGACTAGGCGTCCTGCAGTGATTATCTTCTCTTGTCAGTATCATGTTCTAGGTTCATTGTTAAGGTTAGTTGTTGCTCATTGTTGGGTTTAGTTTTTGGTGTTGTTGTTTTTTCATTGTTGTACAGAATTCTGTTTTATATCTAAAGCCCACTTGACTTATGTCATAGTAAGCAGCATTGGGGTGGTTTTCAATTTGGGGCTGTCAGCATCCCTGTACATACCCCCTGGGTTATAGATCTGTTAGGTGTCTTCTTAGTGGAGTTGCTGAGAAAAATGTGTGTCTTCAACTTGAGCACCTAGTCCCATATTTCCCAAGTGACTGTACCATTTCTCATGGCACATTGAAGTTTGGGAAGACTCCTGTTGCTCTAAGATCTGTGAGATCCTTTTTCCTTCCCTTTGCAAGTGTTCACTGGGGACTCACACATTCATGGTTGGAGTCCCTACATGTTTGGGGCGACTGAACTTGCGTACCTTGAGTTGTGGTGCTCAACACACAGTCTGTTCAGTGCTTACCAGGAACTGCTGCAGTGTTCACACTCAGATTGCTCTCCTGGTCATGGTATTCACACATGCCCCTGGTTGTGCTCTAGAGATCACACGCACCTGTGACTGATGGGAGACCAGGGAAACGTTCCAGGCAACAGAGTCACCAAACCTGATGTTTTGTATGTATGTGACACCAGGGATGAAACAAGGCCTCCTGCTTGCAAAAATGCTGCTTTCTGAGTCCTGTGCCACCCTCACATCCCCTTCTGCACAGTTTGAAAGACTTGCAGAGGATGCTGATACACATTGAAGCTTGAGCACTACTACAAGACATTTAAAAAAAAATAAAAGATTCCCTGTATTATTCAGTGCTAAAAATAAATGAGATATCTAGTCATGAAAAAAACATTTCCCTGTGCACAGGCTTGTCCTTGTGGCTTAGAATGTTGATGCTTGTCTGTTCCCTTCTGATTTAGTCTGGATCCTGATAGCTTCTATTTCAGTTTATTTATAGTCTCAGCCCAACCTTTCAATATACCATCCCAGAAGTATTCCTTACTCTTTTCCTTTTACACATTTACTTTAGCTTTTATATATGTGTATATATATATATATATAATTTGTTGTTGATGGTGGTGGTTTTGAGCCTCAGAGGTTACTCCTGGCTCTGCACTCAGAAATCGCTCCTGGCAGACTCAGGGAACCATATGGGATGCCAGGAATTGAATCACTGTCTGTCCAGGGTTGGCCACATGCAAGGTAAATGCTCTACTGCTGTGCTATTCTCCAGTTCAACTTTAACTTTTAAATATTTATATATAGTTTTTCAGACTAGGGTGCTACCTCCAGTTAACCCCACTTTCCTTGTGGGAGCTCCAGATTTGACCCTTGGCACTACATGGTCCCCTGAGTAACACCAGGGACGACACCCCTCCCCCCAAGCAAAAAAATAAAATAACAAGAACTCTCATAGCTGTTCCATTCTTGCTCATCCTCAAATAAGTCTAGTGCTGCATCTTCTAAAAGTCCTTGTGGAGGGACCAGAGCACAGAGGATAGGGCATTTGACTTTCACATGGCCAATCTGGGTTCATTTCCTGGCACTCCATATGGCTCCTGAGCATCACCAGGAGTGATCTTTGAGCCCAGAACCAGGAGTAAGCCTTCAATAGGAGTATTCCTAAATGCTCCCAAATACTAAAGATTAAAACCCTGTGGTCCCACTCTCCCTTCTTTGCCCTCCATTCTGAAGTGACCTTCCTCTGTGTGGTTGGCAAACCAGACTTGCTTCCTGAAAGAGCACTAGATTTGGAGATCTGAAACTTTTTCCATCTCCCTGCCACCTCAAGATTGTGTGAATCTGTAACAGTAGGCTCTGGATGAAGTGCCCAAGACTTGAGTGGGACATGGTCCTTTATTGCTTCTAGTAAGATCACATCACCATGGCCAGTTTTCCAGGCCTTGGTTAACTCATCTGTAAAATGGGAGTTGATGGCTTCCGGGCTGGGGAAACTCCTTGGATACTGCCCTAAAGCACTTAGTAATCCCAGCCCCTACTAATGGCTCCTGCAGGGCCCCTTGCTTTCCAGCTTTGTGACTAGTCACTTGCTCAACCATACCAGGGCAAGGCAGCAGGTGTGCTGCTGAATCCCCAGCAGGCCCTTTGCTGGAGGTGCTCTGTAAGTGAGTCCATGAGTTTGCCTGCTGGGTCTTGGATGGGCCCCCACTGATTTACACCCTTTTCCAGTAAGTTCTGCCTGTCTTTGGAAGAACAGGTCCCATTTCGGTTTAACCATTTGCAAGCGAGAGAAAGTAGGATTTTTTGCTTAGAAACGGTTCAGCCCGTGGCAAAGGCCAGATCCCCAGCTTCCCCAGAGACAGCTGCTCTCCTTCTGCTGCCAGGAAAGAGGGGAGCCTTTCCAAGAGCTATTTGCTATTTGTTTGTTCATCTTCTGATAAACATGCCGTGACTTGGGGAGAGCACACACTTCCCCCGCAGGCAGGGGAGCAGGCTGGGGAGGTGGCATGTAGCAACACTGGGGGAGAAATCCCCACTCCGTGGGCCATAGCGAAGCCCGTTTGCAGTTTTGCTGAGTTATGTACTGAGATGAAGGGACTGGGTGTGGCGGCGCTGAGATTCCTCTGGGAAATCACTTCAAGAATCTTCTTAATTTCCTCACCCTTCCTCTTTGTTCTCTGGCTGCGGTACAAGGGTGCAGCCGGCTCGCACCCGCCTGGCGGCCGTTCCCAGCACACAGAATTCTTTGAAGCGCTTCCCTGCCCTGTTCTCCCTGCACCCCCCCCCAACCCCACCCCTTGCCCTGATTCGAAAAACAGTCCTGAAAATTCTCTAGCCAGGAGATGGATGTGAAGGAGCTTAGTGGTTTGCAAACTGGATCATTGAGATCCATGACCAGAAGGCCCACTGGAGCTATAAATGATTGTTTCCCAAAACGATTGATGGACTTCTATGTGGACAGACTGGGAAAAAAGGAGGCTGTGGAGTCCCCGCTGCCATTTAAAAGGGTTGCAGGGCTAAGAGGGGGCGCCGGTGAGACAGAGCAGATCCTGGAGAGCATTTCACAGCACCTGGAAAGAGGCTGACCTGAGTGTTCCTGGGGATTTTGTCTTTCACTGGGATTTTTACTTTCCATGTTTCTGGTCTATTCACAAAGCAAGGAGGGTCATGGATACATGCTGTCTTGATAGTCATCATAAAAGCAGTACTTTTTACAAGAGATTTTGTATTGAATCACTGTGAGATAGAGATAAACATTTGTTGGTAGTTGAGTTTCTCTCATACAATGTCCCAATAGCCATCCCTTCACCGGTGTTGATGTCCCAACATCAAAGTCCCCGGTTTGCCTCCTGTTCCCCTCCCTGCCTACATCTATGGCAGATACTTCTTTCTTCTCTTTCTCTCTCTCCTCTCTCTCCTTTCTCTCCTCCCCCCCTCTCTGTCTCTCACACACCACACACACACCACACACACACACACACACTATGGTTTGCCCGTTACTGAAAGGGTATCTATCACTTGACTTCCTCCAGCATCCAGTTCTTGTCCAGAATGATCATTTCCAACCGCCACTGTCACAGTGGTCCCCTAGAAAAGAAAGCATTTTTATTTTAGAAACTAGAAAATTGTGATCATCTCCTACATGCTCAGGGGCACATGATATGAGGGGTTGAAAAGGAGGTTATGCCTTAGGCCTCACACAATGCTTCCAGCCTCCCTAGGGAGCCCACTCTAGGTGGGTGGCTGCCATGTGTCCCCATCAGAACCACCATTATGAGCAATGCTGACTTGGGAGCTGTCTGGAGAAGGGAGAACCCCGGTTGGGCCTTGCAGGGGAGGAGGAAACAGGGCAGTTTGGACACTTGCAGCCCTGAGATGGTGGTGATAATCGTGGTGTTTCAAAAGACAAGAGAGAACTGATCTAGGGTAAGAGGCATAGAGTATCCATGATACAGAAATGGACTCAGTTGCCAAGCTTTTTCCTTAAACTACCTTTATTTGGTCTTTTTCAATTCCATTTAGTAATTTTGGAATCTTTGTGGGGGGTGAGGAGGACAGCACACCTAGTGGTGCTCAGGAGTTACTTCTGGCTCTGCTCTTAGAATACACTCCTAGTAGAGCTCAGGAACCATATAGGATCAAACCCAGGTCAGCCGCATGGAAGGCAATTAATTGCCTTACCTACTGTTCTATCTCACTGACCCCTAAACTTTTCTAGTAAGTAAATCTAGGGAAAATACTCTTCCTTTTTTCTGAGATTATCAGAATGTTACATGGTTGTTATTCCTCCTCCCAACAGTTTTATTGACAGTGACCCAAAAGTGATATAACATCATTAGCACAATGAGCTGACCATTGTTTGGTGACCTTACCTGAGACTGGAGAATTTCTGTCCCTGTATTCTAGAATCTGGCCATGCACATGTTCTCTTTAGCCAGAGCTTTTCTGTTTCAGTTGGGTTTGAGTTTGGGGGCTATGCCCAGTGGTGCTCAGGAGCAGGTCCCTGCTCAATGCTTATGGCCATTCTTGACAGTTTTCAGAGGACTACGTGGTGTCAGAGATGGAACCTGGGTTCCCACACACAGAGCACACATTCCAGCCCTGTGAGCCTTTCTCTCCTGTTCTTTATAGTCTTTTGTGGTTGGCAAGATCCTATATACTTTCTCCTATTCATTAGTTAAAAAGTGGGGCAGAGGGGCCAGAGATAGTACAGTGGATAAGGTGCTTACTTGTACACAGATGATCCAGCTTCAAAGAATGAACAGAAAGAAGAAAATGAAAATGAAAACTGTGTGTGTGTGTGTGTGTGTGTGTGTGTGTGTGTGTGTTGCTGCTCAGGATTGAAGTCAGGGCCTTGTGCATCTACAGTGGGCTCTCTCCCACCAAGCTACATCCCCAGCCTACAACTGAGAAGTTTCCAATCAGGCTGTCAGAATTTACTCTCAGCAATTGCTTTGTTAGCCCGACTACATAAAATGTGTGGTGGGTGCCCTAAATACTGTAGCCAGACCAGCTATACTTTCCATGCACATAAGCCTTTTCAAGGCCCATTTATTTGAAATTCTAAATACAAAATGTCATCCAGTTTTCCTGTTGGAATCCATATACTATGCACTTTCAGTGTTCCCAGCACTGCTGGTGTTGGAAAGCATGCAGGCTCTCACTCGTTCATTCATTTGTTCATGCAGTGGTCTTAGTTGAGAACAGCCTTTGGGATGACAAGGACTTTGCATGGACAAAGTCTTTTACTTTCAAGGCATCTAGTGGAAAGAAAGTGAACATATAAATAAACAGTCATATAGAGCACACTAAAATTAAAGAGGTGGCATGGGTGCAACAAAGAAAATATGAAACCAAAAGGACAAAGAGAACAAGAGATAGAATTGATAGGTGTCAACAAGATTTTATTTTTCACTTTTTTTTTTGGATTGGGGGCCACATCTAGCAGTGCACAGCAAAGTCTTACTCTGTCACTCCTGGCAAGGTTCAGTGGACCATGTGTGGTATCAGGGATTGAATCATCAAACTCTGTCTGCTGCATGTAAAGCAAGCACCCTACCCTACCTGAGTTAGAACTTTTACCTTGTTCAGTATTGATGCATCCAAGAAAGCAAGGGGGGTCACCATCCACTCTATTGGAACCAGGTGAGAAAATTTGGCCCAGAATATCCCTCTTACCCCATCTGCTCTAGAGGTATGGTCTCACCCAAAAGCAGAGTCTCAGCATATGCTGCCAGCATATTGTTGGGGAGCAAAGGATCCAGTCCTCACTGAGTGTACTAAGGGAAATTCCTAAAATTTGGCATCCAAGAAACTAACTTAAAGCAGAAATAGTGCTTGCTCTTTGTACTTAAAATAAAAAGAAAATGCTTCCCCCAAAATAACTCCAAGACTAGAAGTAGAAATAGAGTCGGTAGCTCAATGAAGTGAATGGATGAAACCACTGAAGAACAGAGGGGTATGGGTGGAGCTCTGGAAGATTATCCTATTTAAACAGGGAGAAGAAGAAGGATCAGGGACAGAGCCATCAAAATTTAGAAAAGGAAATAACGTTGAAGGACAGCAAAAGAAACTAAAGGAGGGGGGCCAGTGAGTTGGCGCTAGAGGTAAGGTGTCTGCCTTGCAAGCGCTAACCAAGGAAGGACCTCGGTTTGATCCCCAGTGTCCCATATGGTCCCCCCAAGCCAGGGGCGATTTCTGAGAGCGCTTAGCCAGGAGTAACCACTGAGCATCAAACGGGTGTGTGTGTTCCCCCGCAAAAAAAACGAATTAAAGGAGGTCATTTCAAGGAGAGGTAGTACGAAAGTTTCCATTTTCATCAGCAGAAAACTAAGAAAAATGCCTTGGAGAATGTGGCAACTGGGAATCGCCCTAACATTCAGCATCATTTGGGCAATGAGGAAAGCCACATTGAAGGGGCTGCTGAGTGAATAAGTGGGTGTTAAGGAAGAGATGATGAACAAGTACACACTTTTGGAAGAAATTTGGCTTTAAATCATCAAAGGAGAAGAGAGTCACTTTAGTGAGCTCCCTGTGAAAACTTTTTGGAAGACCATGAAGACACTAGAGCATGGACAAAGATATCAGTCTTAGTAAGAGAAGGGATTTATGGGGCCAGAGAGATAGCATGGAGGTAAGGCATTCATGCAGAAGGTCATTGGTTTGAATCTCAGCATCCCATATGGTTGCCCTGAGCCTGCCAGGAGTGATTTCTGAGCGGGGAGCCAGGAGTAACCCCTGAGCGCTGCCAGGTGTGACCCCCCCCCCCAAAAAAAAGAGAAGGGTTTATTTCTCCAAGAGAGGAAAGGAAGAGGTGAGGATAAATGAAGAGGCAGAGAAATATTAAGGTAGACAGAGCATAAAAGATTGGAAAATGAGAAATCTAAAGTTACTCAATGAAATCAGTTATCTGCTGTGAGTTATGGGGAGAGCAAGGGATGAGTCTGGAAATGTGAGGTTGGAAATGAACTGGGTAACTGCTACAGAATGCAGGACCAAGTTTCAAGGCGACAGAGACTTTAGTGTCCAGTCAAAATGAGCTTAGTAGGAGCTAATCATAAGGCCAATCAGTGCAGTGCCAAGACTTCCTCCTAAAACCCTCTTTCTCCAAAAGTTGTTAATCATCATCTTGGGAGAGGGTTCTGTGGAATGTCTTATGAGACATCCCAGCTTTCAAAAACTTGAGGAAAATGCTTTCTCGAGAATGTTCTGTGCAGGAGCAGGAGAGTGCAGTTAGGGCAGAGGAGGGACCATTATGACAGTGAATTGGAAATGATCATTCTGGAAAAACTGGGTGCTGAAAGTGATATGCATGATCAATAACAATATTGCAAACCACAGTTTCTAAAAGGAAAAGAAACAAGAAAAATGTCTGCCATAGAGGCAGGTGAGGGGGTTGTTGTGGGGAGGGAAAAACTAGGAACACTGGTAGTAGGAAATGTGCATTTGTGAAAGGTATTGAATATTGTATGACAAACAATCATGAACAACTTTGTAACTGTGTATCTCATAGGGATCCAATTAAAAACTATTTTTTAAAAAGTGAAAAAAGAAAAAACATGAAAGACTCTGGCAAAATAAAGTAGCTTGTTCACAGTGAACTGAAAAATGGCAAAATCAGAAAATATAGCTGCTGATACTGTATCACAGATTTATTCCAGTTTAAAGCACAACTCTGAATCAATAAACTCAGTAGCAGATATTTCTAAAATAAGAAGAAAAAAAAAAGAAAGAAAGAGTCTGCTTGTGAGTACCAAAGGGCAGCTTGGCTTCTGGGCTGTTTACATCTGTGTGTCCTGAAAGGTCTGAATCACAATCAAAGGGAGAATCACAAACAGCAACAGCAAAAAGAGAAGTCAACTGAAAGAGATTTAAGTGCCAAACACTGTGGGATGAAAACCCTCTCTGGCTGCATAGATATCTAAATAGAACTGAGCATGGGAGCACGTTGCATTGGAGGACATCTGACTTCAGAGCAAGGAGCAGAGGAGACGTGACCTCCACTGTGGACTACTCATCTGGATGGGAGGAGTAGATAAGGCACTGTCATGCAGGCCACAGAGCTGGTCCGGGACAGGAGTGTGGCCCTAGGGGTGTTGGATGACTTGATAAAGCTCCAACTCACATTCAGCTCAAACACTCTGTTGGATTCTTATCCCATCTTATGTTTTTGTTTTTCTGACCACTAAAGAAACTTATTTGTGACAGGAAAGTAATAGTGTAGAAAATTCTATGAAGGGGATGAAAACAACAATCAAAATAACTTATTGCCTAATAAACCCACCACTAACATAAATGATCATGTTTATCCCACTAATTATAGTTTTTCTGGTGTTACTTAAAAAGCAGCATTTTGTTTTTCACAGTTGGGAGCTAACAGTCCAAATCAAGGTATAAGGTCAGAGTGAGCATGAAGGAGGGTATAAAGCCTGGCATGTGGCTAATTCCAGTTCAATCCCCAACACCACTGTAAATTCATTCCATGTATTTTCCATGCCATATTTCCAACCTCAGGTGAATGGGTCTGATGCAGGGTAGCCACAAAGAATTAATAAACTAAGCCAGTCAGGAGAGAATCATGGAGTCAGTTTGCTTCTTGTCTCTGCACACCAAGCCAAAACCGAAAGCCCTTTCTTTCCCAACCAGAAAGGGGAAGGTCAAATGAATGACAAAGGTACCTATATCAAACTACTGCAGTCTAGGTGAACAGTTACATATCAAAGGGATAGGTGAAAAGGAAAGCTGAAGTTGGGGGACTGCTTTTGTTTTGGGTAAAAGCAAGGCGTCATCTGACAACACATGGTCCCTATATCACCACCAGGGGTCTGTCCTGAGCACAGAGCCAGGAATAGCCCCTGAGCATCACAGATGTCACTCCATATCACCCTACCAAAGTTTTTAAATATTATATTTTCTTTATTGATTATAGAAAAAAATTTATGATTATAGAAATATTGTTTCATTATTTATTGTTTTCACTATTCACAAATTGTTTTACTATTTGGTTCTGGAGGCATCAGTTAATAATATTAAGGAGAAGAAAAAAAAAATAAGAGACCCCAAGAAGCACTGTATACAGGACAAGAGCTGAACCATCAACCCAGTTGGAAAAGTATTGACACGAGATGCCCCAGGGCCCCCAGGCACTGCTTAGGAGGACACAAAGAAGAAAAATTTAAGAGTCATATGTTGTTATTGTTGTTGTTGTACCTGGGGCCTTACCCAGCTGTGCTCAGAACATGTGGGAACAGGGACTAAGCCTGGGCCTTCTGCATGGAAGTACACAATCAGCCTGTTGAGCAATCTTCTGCCATTTGAAACATAAATATTTTAAAGAAAAATTACATTTTTTTTGTTGGTGATACACTTACTTTCATGGAAAATCTAAATTGATCATAAGAAAATCTGTTATCAATGTTGTAAAAATCAAACAAGGCAGTTGAACAAAATAAACTAAAACAATATATTTCTTAAGTTGCTTAATTTTTTGCGCAGGGAGAGTAGACCAGACCGTGTAGCACTTCCAGGAGTGATCCCTGAGCACAGAGCCAGGAGTAAGCCCTTAGCATTATAGGTGTATCCCAAAAAAGCAAATAAACAAAAGCTAATGTTGAACCCCAAAAAAAACAACCATTGGCCATATGGAAAGGCGGAGTATATTCTTTAAAAGCGATTTTTTTTAAAAACTTAAATGTCAATGTTCTCTAATTTCATCTAATAAGTTTGCATGATCTCAGTGAATAAAAATACCAGTATGGGGCCGGGCGGTGGCGCTGGAGGTAAGGTGCCTGCCTTGCCTGCGCTAGCCTAGGACGGACCGCGGTTCGATCCCCCGGCGTCCCATATGGTCCCCCAAGAAGCCAGGAGCAACTTCTGAGCGCATAGCCAGGAGTAACCCCTGAGCGTCACAGGGTGTGACCCAAAAAAAAAAATACCAGTATGATTTTGCTTTGCATGCATATTTTGAGACACAATTATAAATCATATACAGAAAGACAACATTGGCAAGAATAACCAGAAATCACCTGAGAAAGAAGAGATGATGGGAGAGGCCTGCGAATCGATCATAAGATTAGATAGGTGAAGGCACTCCATCTTGGAAGCACCCACACCCATCTTCCCTGGGAGAGTCTTCCCTTTTCTGTAGGGTGCACTCTACTCTGTAGACGCCTGCATTCCAACCCTGGGTATGTCACTTTTTTTCTTTACAGTGAAATTCTTCTCTGTAAGGAAAAAAGACGATAATCTGCTAATAATACACTAATACAAAACTATGTGCCAGCACTGTTCTAAGCACTTTAGGGTTAATATAATTCATTTAATCCCCTCAACAGTGTATTAAGATACATTTGGTCATGCTCATCAATCACCTACTGGCAGAGATTGAATTCAAACTCATATACTCTGGACCCAGATGCTTTTCATCAGCCTTATAAACATTCATCTTTGATAGGTGAATTGTTAAGTTAAAAATGAGTGGCCCAAATATGAATGTGGCATGAATCTAGGTTAAAGAAGGGAGGAATTGTTTAGTTTTTGAGCCACACCAGGCAGTGCTCTGCAGAGATCACTCCTGGTGGGCTTGGGGAACCATATTGGATGCCAGGGATCAAACCCAGGTAAGTCTCCTGCAAGGCAAACACCCTACCCGCTATTCTGTAATTTTGGCTCCATATTTTTTCACTTTTATATTTTTTTCAGTGCTGGGAATTGAACCCAGGGCCTAACACACTCAGAATTCTACCACTGTCCTGAGGAAGGGTGTTAAATCAATGAGTGCTACAGTTGCCATGTTGGGAGGGGGTTGTTTTGTTTTTTTTTGTTTGTTTGTTTCTTTTGGGTCACACCCAGCAGTGCTCAGGGGTTACTCCTGGCTCTATGCTCAGAAATCGCTCCTGGCAGGCTCAGGGGATGTCGGGATTGGAACCACAGTCGTCCTACATGCAAGGCAAATGCCCTACCTCCATGCTATCTCTCCAGCCCCTACAGTTGCCATGTTTAAAAAAAAAAAAACAGTAGGGTTTCTTCCTCATAGTATATACAAAAAGTAATTCTATATTGATTAGGAATTTCAATGCAAAGTAAGAAACCATAAATATAATCAAAGAGAGTCTCCAGATAGTACAGCAGGTACCAATCTTGTTTTCAAGCAACTAACCTGGATTCCATCCATGGCATCTCTGAGCACAGAGCCCACCATAAGACCTGAATACAGCCAGTTATGGCCCCAAAACACAGAACAAAAGAAATGAAATTACTCAATCCACAGCTCCATGATGAAGGTGCCTGCCTGCCTGCTGCCCTTGACCAGGAAGGGAGATAGTGCAGTAATCTGAATGCTTGCTTTGTTTACAGGAGGCCAGGGTTCAATTCCTAGCACCCCATCTAGTCCCTCAAGTACTGCTAGGAATGGCCCCTCTGTACAGTAGCCCCTCAGTAAGCGTGAGCCCTGGCACCACCCTACACATGCTGGCCAAAGTCCCTGTGGCTGTGCTTTGGGGAAGCTTGGTGCCAGAACTAAAGTGTATCATCTCCAGCCAGCTCCACAACCAACTCCATGACCCTCAACAAAGACCACAAGGCAGTGTCATGCCACAATCAAGTGTGTATAATCTTCAGTCATCCCAACAACAAAGGGAAAAAAAGGGAATATGGTCTAAAAAAAAAAAAAAAAAAAAAAAGAACAAGAAACCACAGTAAAATGTTCTTGTCCTAGCACAAAGAGAAAAACCTAAGCATGACTGACAACCTGGAGCCATAAAGGAACACTCTGATTTGGTTTGGTTGGTTTGGGGGCCACACCCAGCAGGGCTCAAAGTTCACCCCCTGAACCCTCTGGGAGTGGCTTCCTGGTTTAAATACCTCGTTTTACAAGCCTGAAGCCAGTTTTTTCCCTTGTGCACCCTGTATGTGCCAAGCACAATCCAATGATGAGATTCCCCCAGCACCGCAGTGGAGAGTGAGATCTGATGCTAGAGCCATGAATGTGTGAGCTCAGGGCCAATGGGTGTGACCTCAGCAAGCACCTCCTGCACCTGGGTGTGAGCACAGCAGACAGGAAGTGTGATCCTCAACCAGGCTGCCCAGCACGTGTGTGAGCACTGCATCAGAATGAGCAGGAGCGGCCAGGAGAGAGTACAGCGGCGTTTGCCTTGCAAGCAGCCGATCCAGGACCAAAGGTGGTTGGTTCGAATCCCGGTGTCCCATATGGTCCCCCGTGCCTGCCAGGAGCTATTTCTGAGCAGACAGCCAGGAGTAACCCTTGAGCACCGCCAGGTGTGACCCAAAAACCAAAAAAAAAAAAAAAAAAAAAGAATGAGCAGGAGCACCGCATTAAAAAGAGCTAGGCCCACTATGCAGACCCTACACAGCCATACTGTGCACCAGAACCAGGTATGTATTTAATCGCCAACCAACACAACCACAGAGGGAAGGGAAATGGGAAAGAAATCAGTCAAATTGGGGCCGGAGTGGTAACACAGTGTTTGCCTTACACGGGACTGACCCAGAACGGACCTGCGTTCAATTCCCAGCATCCCATATACTCCCTCGACCCTGCCAGGAGTGATTTCTGAGCGAATAGCCAGGAGTAACCCCTGAGCCCTGCTGGGTGTGGCCCCAAACGAAAGAAAAGAAATTAGTCATATACATTTTTTTCACTGAACCCTCTTTAACTCAAAAACAAATTAATACAAAATAAAAAAAGAAACAAAAAAAAGAAAAAAACAAAAAACAAATGAACAACACAACAAAGATAAGTATATAAAAAACCCATGGAAGTTATTAAGAATCTATAGATCAGGGCCTGGAGAGATAGCACAGCGGTGTTTGCCTTGCAAGCAGCCGATCCAGGACCAAAGGTGGTTGGTTCGAATCCCGGTGTCCCATATGGTCCCCCGCACCTGCCAGGAGCTATTTCTGAGCAGACAGCCAGGAGTAACCCCTGAGCACCGCCGGGTGTGACCCAAAAACCAAAAAAAAAAAAAAAAGAATCTATAGATCAGGGCCAGAGAGGCATGTGCCTTGCACACAGCCAACCCAGGTTTCATCTCCGGCATCACATATGGACACTTAGCACTACCAGCAGTGATCCCTGAGCACAGAATCAGGAGCCAACATGACTAAAACCCAACTACAATCATATTTGTAATCAAGGTGTTTAAATAAACATATTAATATAAAAAATAAAATAATAAAATTGACATTTCTGACTTCAAAAAAAAAAAGAAAACAAAAACAAAATCAGGATCCAGCAGATCCTGATTTGGGCACAGTCAGATGTGGCCCAAAAGTTAAAAAGAAAAAAATATATCTGCAGATCAGTTCACTTCCATAACACATCTTTTTTAATCACTTTCTCTAATTCTTTATATTGTCTGTTGTAAAAGAAAACTCTTTGTAAAGTCATGTAAAGGTATTCATTACCCTTCCCCTGCATTTTCATGGCTTAATGTTGTAAATACAATTATTTTTATAAGGTGCACAGTGCTGAGACAGGTGTGTAGACCTGATGGTGCAGTGCTCAGAGGTCATGTGATGGTGGGAATCTAACTCACAACTTTACATACCAGCCATGTGTGTGCTCTACACAGAGCCATCTCCCTAGCCCTAGCTTGCATTTCTTTTTTGTTGTTGTCCCTTTGTTTTTTGGGGCCACACCCGGCAGCACTCAGGGGTTACTCCTGGCTCTGTACTCAGAAATCACTCCTGGCAGGCTCTGGGGACCATATGGGATGCCGAGAATTGAACCCAGATTCATCCTGGATCAGCTGCATGCAAGGCAAATGCCCTATCTCTGTGCTACCTCTCCGACCCCTTTAACTAGTATTTCTTTATACATGCTGTTTTGTTTTGGTTTCTGGTCAGGACTTACTTCTGGCAGTGTAACTTGGTTTAATTGGGGCATGGCAAGCACCTGAACCCCTGTGCTATCTCTCTGGCCCTAAATATTTTCTTTACCAACTTTTCTTTGCAAGAATATAGAAATAAAGCTGCTTTTTGTATGTTCCTCTCATATCCTGTATCTTGTCTCATTTTACTTACTAGTTCTCAGAGTTTCTTTGTAGTTTCCTTAGATATTTCTGCAGAGAAGATCATGTCCTAAGCAACCAGGCAGTTTCACTTCTTCCTTCTGAATTTCTGGATTGTTTTCCCTTTCTCTCTTGAGTATGACCAGTGACAATATGAAGTGGCAGTCATGGGAGCAAAGAGCCTTCCTTGTTCCGATCAAGCCCTGTTTCACCTCTGGGCTGCTTTCACAGGTTCTGTTACTCATCTGAGAGTGTTTACTTTCTTGTTGTTTATATATGTTTTTGCTTGGGGCCACACTCAGCTGTGCTCCGGGATTAGTCCTGATTCTGCCTGCTGGAATCATTTCTGGTGGGCTCAGGGGACCAAAAGGGTGCTGGGGTTTAGCCTGGGTCAGCTACAGACAAGGCAAGTGCCCTACCTGCTGTTCTATCCTTCCTGTTCCCTGTGTGTTTACATCTATTCATAGTTTGCTGAGAGCTGTTATTGTGAATCGATGTTCTAGCTTTTTGTTTTCAGTATCTGTTGCAACATTCCCTATTTGCTCCTTATGCTGTAAGGATAATTCCAACTAGTCATAATGTATTATGATCTTATATATCATTCCTTTCACTAACATTTTATTAGTATTTTTTCAGTTATCTGTACATGACACTTTAAGCTGCTGTTTCCTCTCTTTATAATACCTTTGTCTGGTCTGAGTGTCAGGATTATCTGGCCTCATAAAATGAGTTTGGAAGGATTTCCTTCTGTTATTTCTAGGAGTGTGTGTGTATGGTTGGTAATATTTTTTTTTTTTTTTTGCTAAGTGCCTCTTTTTCTTGGAAACTTTAATGAGCTTTAAAATTAGATTCAGGACTGGGGGGGGGAATTAGATTAAATGTGCTTCAGATATGTTCTTTCCCTAACATTTACCTCCGTAAAATTATTTGCTTCAATTCTGTCTTGGCTATAAGCTCTTTGAGATCCTATATCTATTTTGCTTACCCTTGTGTTCCTAGCATAAATATGTTCACTGAATTGTGTTAAAGGAAAAATTTAAGACAATTTTGGCAAAAGACTGAAGTATACTGAGGGCAACACTAAAAGACTTTCTTTTTAATAAGCACATCAAGGCTGGAGAGAAATTATACGAGATAAAGTGCATACCTCGCATGTAGCCAACCACATTTTGATATCTGACACCACTTATGAGCCCCCAGAGCACTGCTGGATGTAGCACAAACTTCAACCCTTAAAAAAAGTTATATCAGGGGCCCGGAGAGATAGCACAGCGGTGTTTGCCTTGCAAGCAGCCGATCCAGGACCAAAGGTGGTTGGTTCGAATCCCGGTGTCCCATATGGTCCCCCATGCCTGCCAGGAGCTATTTCTGAGCAGACAGCCAGGAGTCACCCCTGAACACTGCCAAGTGTGGCCCAAAAACCAAAAAAAAAAAAAAAAAAAAAGTTATATCAGGGGCTGGAGAGATAGCACAGTGGTAAGGCATTTGCTTTGCATGCAGAAGGACAGTGGTTCGAATCCGGGCATCCTATATGGTCCCCTGAGCCTGCTGGAGGCGATTTCTGAGTGTAGAGCCAGGAGTAGCCCCTGAGCTGCCGGGTGTGACTCCCCCCCAAAAAAAAGTTATATCAGAACAAATGAAACTTAGGTAGATGACATAATATTAGTGAGTAAAGGAAAATAGCATTCAACTGTTCTAAGTTTATTTTCTCAAAATGAAATAATATAGGGGAAATAATATAGGGACTGGACTCAAATGATAGCACAGCTATAGGACATTTGCCTTACATGCAGCCAACCTGGGATGGACACAGGTTCAATTCCCGGCATCCCATATGGTCCCCCACACCTGCCAGGAGCAATTTCTGAGCACAGAGCCAGGAGTAACCCATGAGCGCTGCCAGCAGTGCCCCAAAACCAAATAATAAGAGTAATATAGGAACCAAGACTCCTGTCTGCAATCAGCTGACGTGGGTTTGATCCCCAAGTACCACTCAAAACAAAAGTACCCTCAAAACAAAAAGCCACCAGTAGCCCCTAAACATTCTCTGCTTCTCACCAAAAATAATATATATATATATGTATATTTATATGCCATTTGAACTGATAAATCATATTGGTTCCAGGGAACCAGCTCAGACCCAGCTGAGGTTGCAAGAGCTCATCCAGCTGCTTTAAATGAGAGCATTCTGCACCTAATTTACATTCCAGTGCCCTGAGGCCTCATGATAGATGAACTGACCCAGCCACTAATGGCAGTCTTAGGAAAGTGTGGGATTCATGGGGAGAGTTCCAAAAGATTGGCGTCAGGAAACTCCCCAGTAGTCAGAGGGTAGTTGCAGCAAATTAGCTGATAACCTTGATATCCATCTTGGTAGATAGTCTTCAAATGTGCACCTAGCCTAGAGAATGAGGTGGTAATCACTGCAAAGTTATTAGAGTGTATGTGTTATATTAATTATTTATTATAAAGTCCTAGTGGTGCATGGAGGGTGAGGCTTTCTTAGCTGGGCCTGGTGTGTCTATGAGTATCAGGATGATACTCATCCAGGTAAGATTAGCATTTGGCTTTGGGGAGGGGGAACATTTATGTAAGATGTGGAGGTGTGGAAAAAGGGGAAAAGAAGGAAGGGAAGAAGGAAAGGGGAAAAGACTAGGCTCACCGAGAAGGTTGATTTAGGCTCCAGTTCTCTTAGTGAAATAATGGGGCAAATTATTTAATCTCTGTAAATCTGTTTCCTTATGGTGTAAAGTCAAAGTAAGAAGATAAATTACCTCATAGAGCAGTCCTGAGCATTAAACCAAATAAGTGTACAAAAAGCACTTGTATGTCAAAATTAGTGATAACTGTGAAGGCTACAATGATAACATGTAATGATTATAATGGTAGTGATACTGAAGAAGGAAGAGAAATAGATCTTGATAAACTATTCCCTGTTGGAAGGGATTCCTTTTGGGAAGAAATCAAGATAAGCTGCCAGAAAGTTAGATTCAGTGTAATTATATTTATTTTGTTTGGTTTAATGGACTCATCAAGACTTTGACCATATAGATTGAGTGACAGTCTATGCAAAGATAAGCTCCCTAGTGGTTCCAGTCTTGCTGAAGGCAAGATCTCCAGAAATATCCCTCTGAACTACACCTTTTTTCAGTCTTTTTCTTTCTAATTCTTTGTTTGCATAGGAGCAAGCCAAACAAAATTGGGAGACTACTAATGCTTTGGCGATACCTTGGGTTGACTAAAACTAGCGTGGCCTTGAGTAATTACCTAACCATCTGAACCTTTACTTCTTCCTTGGCATAAAGGTGCTGTTTTATCCATGGTGGTATTGGAAAAAATATTAATATGTGTATATTAGTTACCCAGTGAAGTGTAATAAATTGCTGCATTGTGGCAAAGCAATCAATATGTGTTATTATACCCAGTTTCTGAGCCTTCATAATCCCAAAGCAGCATTAAGTGAGTGGTTCTGGCTCAAGGCCCCATGAGAGACTGAAGTAAGGTTTGGGCTGGGAATGGACTGAAAGGTCAAGCACTCATATGTGAGCTATGGCTTTTGTCTGATAGCCTCAGTTCTGGACTATCTGATGCTATTGATAGGTTCATGGTGTCCCTGGACAAAGGGACAAGCAAGAAGCCACAGTGTCCTTTTGACCAGTGCATGAAATCATTGCACTTGAATTTTCTTTTGGTCATTGGAAGTGAATCACTTCCAAATTTAAGGGGAAGGTAATAAGGACATACCTGTTGAAGTCTTGAAGAGAGGAGTATACAGTAGAATTTTCCAGGCATATCTTAAAACTACCATATGTAAAAAGTACTATAGGGCTTAGCACACAGTGGGTTCCCAAAGGCAGCAGGCACTATAGTATATTATGTATTAAGCATATGGTAATAATATATAATACATGAATTAAAGACTTTGTGGGTAGGACAAGAAAAAGAAAACTCATGGTGTTTTCAAATTCCTAGAAAGTACACTGTATTATTTATATTAGAGCACTGTATTATTGCATGTCCTTTGTAAAATACAATGAATAAACCTTTGTACTACATATATTAAGAATAGTAATTAATGGACTGGAGAGGTGGCACTAGAGGTAAGGCACTTGCCTTGCAAGTGCTAGCCTAGGACGGACAGAGGTTCTATCCCCTGGCATCCCATATGGTCCCCCCAAGCCAGGGCCGATTTCTGAGCACCTAGCCAGGAATAACCCCTGAGTGTCAAACAGGTGTGCCCCCCCCAAAAAAAGAAGAGTAATTAATGTGTGATAGAAGGTAGGGTACTTGACTTGAATGCAGCTGATGAGGGTTTCCCAGCATCCTATATGGTCCTCCAAATTCCACCAGGAGTGATGATCCCAAAGCCCTGGGCACCACTGGTGTGTCCACCCTCCAGAAACACACAAAAAAAGAAAACTAATTAATGTAGTTCATTTCAGTCACATTTAACAGGCATACCTAAAATACCAGTGATAAGGATAATTTAAATAGCAGCTAAAGGCTGTGGAGATAGCTCAATTAATCAATCCCAGAGTTCTAGCCCAGCAGTCCACTCCCAACACCACTGGCCCTAGTGTTCCTACCTTCAGCATGGCTGGGAATGACCCCTGTAAAAAATGGAAGATACAGGGCATTTAATCCAAAAGTTTATATTATTTAATTGTAAGAGTTTTATGCTTATATTTCAATATGAATATTGTTTATCTGAGACCTGCTCTTCTTTCTGTTACACACACACACACACACACACACACACACACACACACACACACACACACACACACAGGCCCCAACTTAAAGCAGAGATAAGACAGTAGCTCTCAGTTTCGATAGAATAGCAGGTAGAGCATTTGCATTACCTTGCATGCAGCTGACCCCAGTTTGACCCCCACCATCTCATATGGTCCCCCAAGAACCTCTAGGAATGATCCCTGAGCATAGAGCCAGGAGTAAGCCCTGAATATGGCTGGTGTTTCCCGCCACCAAAAAAAAAAAACAACTTACTTAGAAGGAATTTCCATAAAAGAAGGAGGTATTGAGCCCTGGAAATGCTGCCTTTATCTAGCAACAGAGGCTTGCCTGACCTGTTCCTGGAAGAATAAAACAATCACAGTTATAGCTGTCATTTAATGAGCACTCACCAGGTGTCAGGAACTGTTCACTCTTGATGTGCATTATAGTACTGATTTGTCTCAAATATCATTTGCATAATTGCTATCACTATTATCTCCATTGTAAAGATGAGGAGATTATGGCAAGCAGTTCAGTCATCTGCCTGATATTGTCCATCTAGCAAGTGTCAGCTCCCAGAATCTACCAGGGCTGCGAAGGTCTCATCCAGACTTCCTGCCTGAGTGTTTTATGGTGGTGAGGAATCATATCTGATCCTTCTAAGTCAAATTTCCAAAGGCAGAGAGAGGGCCTCCCTCTTTATTTTTTTTTCCCCTGTAACCTGTTACTGCTGCATCAATAAGGCATGAGGCATGATCTCAATTAAGAATTAAGGGTCCCCTCTGACCCTTTTGTAGACTAAATAATGGCATCCAAATCCCTGGCCTGTCACTTCAGTGATCAGAAGCATTTATGAGTGTGATTTGAATAAAGTATCAAGAGTTGGGACGATTCTCCAGAAGGAGCCAGTGGAGGAGACATACTCTGAGTATGTATGAGGGAGGTTCCTGAGAGAGGTTTGAAGGTAGAAGAAGACAAAGGCCATTTGGAAACTGGATGCAGAGGTCTTTAGGAGCCTCCAGGCTCTGTCGGTTCCTTGCTTGTGTTACCCAAATGCTAACAACGTTGCTGCTTTATGTGCAGTAGGACTCCCAGTAAGACACAGGAATCATCTCACCTTATCCTTATCTTCACCTCCATCCTCCTGTGTACCCCCATGTCCCTGTCACATTTAAGGAACACTTGGGGGAGACCATAGAGGAAGTAAGGTACAGGCCTGGTATGCGATGACCCAGTTCAGTCCCAGCATCCCTTTGTAAACTAAGTCTTGCCAGGTGTCACTCAAAAGACCCCTGAGCACTTTTTGGGATTGCCCTGGGTGGCCCCAATATCCTTAGACCAAGTGGTACCACATCCTTAAGTCTTCTTCCTGATTACCCCCAACCAGTTTGCTAGAGAATCACTGGGAATGACCCCTGGACTTTCTGAGCACAGCTTGGGAGGCAAAATAAAGTGAACAAGTATCCCAGAGCAGCATTGGGCAGTCAATATAAAGAAAATGTCTTTGATTGTTCTCAAATGTACTTCAAACCCATTTGTCTCCTGGTCCAGGATCCAGTCAAGGTTTATACATTGTCCTTGGTAATGGCTCCTTTGTTTCCTTGACTCTAGACCAGTCCCTTTCCTAATTTTTCCCATCAGATGTTTTTCTTAGGTTTTGCCTGATCATCCCGCTACTCACACATTAACTCCATGACTACAAAATTCGAGGCTTCTCTTGTCCTTTGGTTTGATCCCCAACATTAATAATGAGGTCTAAGTGCTGTCGTGATAGCACAGTAGTAGGGTGTTTGCCTTGCATGCACTGACACAGGATGTACCTAGGTTCGATCCAGGCATCCCATATGGTCCCCTGAGTCAGGAGTGATTTCTGAGTGCATAGCCAGGAGTAGCCCCTGAGCATCACTGAGTATGGCCCAAAAAAAAACAAAAATAAATAAATGAAAAAATTTAAAAATATGGGTCTAACACACTTAGCAGATACATGTTGATTAAGTAAATGGTCGAGTGAACAAGTCATAGAAGTGTCGTGAGAGGGCTGTAACAGGACTCTGGGGACTGGGACTCAACTCTGCAGTTGTTTGTTCCTCTGAGCTCCAGGTCCAGGTGTTCCATACTTGAGCTACAGGCTCATTTTACACATCAAAAGGCAAAATACACATATAAGTAAAAAGAGAGTTTAGAAGACATGCAACTGAAAAGCCTGATCCAGGAAAAAAGGGCCCAGTGACATGCCACACCACCGTGACAGGGCAGGAGATTTTCCATTGCGTCTTGGGCAGGCAGCCGGGTGATGAGGCTGTCAGCAAGCTTAGGCTGCCTTAGATTCATTCTAAGGATGTGGTACTACTTGGTCTTGTGCTTAAGCCACAAAAGAAGCTGATGGTTCTAATCAAGCTGGTCTTTCTTTCTTTCTTTCTTTCTTTTATCTCCTGGCAGGCACGGGGGAACCATATGGGACACCGAGATTCGAACCAACCACCTTAGGTCCTGGATCGGCTGCTTGCAAGGCAAACGCCGCTGTGCTATCTCTCCGGGACCTGGTCTTTCTTTCAATCCACAACTATTTTTGAGCACCTTCTATGTGCCAGGCTCTGTGTTTATACATTCTTGTAGATCATCTGTTTTATTTTATTTTATTCTGGTTTTTTAGGCTACATTCAGTGATGATTAGGAGTTTCGCCTGGCTCTACACTCATTGTAATCACTCCTGGTGGTGCTTGGGGGTTGACCATTTGGGATGCCAGGGACTGAACCCAAGTTAGTCACATGCAAAGCAAGTGTCTTACTCATTGTACTATGGCTCCAGCCCCAGGTCATCTGTTTTAACTGCGGAATAATAGGAAAAAGATACAACATCCTTCTGGAACAAAGAAAACATGATCAGAGAACCACATCTATAATTTGGAGATAGTTTGGGTTTGATCAGTTTCAGAATTGCTCCTTTTCAGCTCATTCCTCTAGAAAACTCTGTTGGGGTAAGGGGGTGCAGGGGCTGGGGCTCTGCAAGCGGCATCCCCAAGACAGTGCAGGCTGCATCCGTTTCCTGAACGAACTTTCCATGATCACTTCCTTCAACCCAGGAGGCTCTGGTGACACTTGCGTGGGAAAAGCAAGGACTGTGCCTTCTGTTTGGAGGTCACAGGCAGCCCGTCTTCCCGCTGCCAGTGTGAGACAGGATGTCATTGAGAACTTTGTTCTCTCAGCCAACTCGAGCTGCCACAGGTTTCCGCTTTCCTTTGCTCTCCTGTCAAATGGAAAAACTGCTCACACGATTATTAGAAATACTAGAGCAGCAAATTGGTCAAGGGACTTAAAACAACCTTTTATTTTCTTCTCCCTGAAAAACTTTCAATGACACTTGCAGATAATTAAAAGTCGCCTGGCCAAGGTCTTATAATATGTGTTTGCATTTCCCATAGAAAGAAAACCAAACTCATCTTATGCAGAGGGTTTGTTTCTCTTCTAATTTTACTTCTCTTGGGATTCCTGCTGCAAAATTTCCATATCTTTCTTGAGCCCAAAAGAAAATTACCTAATGTGCCCTAGAGCCCTTTCCAGTTTGTTGTTATTTACTTATTTCATTTATCAAAGAGGCAAATCCTGAGGATTCATGCCTTGGAGAACTAGAAATCACAAAGGAGAGGAGCCGTCTCCATGTGATTCTGGGGGTCCCATTCCCTAGCAGAATGGCAGAGCCCATGCTGCCTCTGATCTGACCCTTGGCGTACCTACAAACAACAATAGCACAGTTAAGGACCCCCAACTTCCTGTTAGTGCTTAGAAAAGAACATAAAAGCGAGACAGACACGAAAAGGAAATAACATTTGTCCAGCGCCTACAATAAGGGTCATTGTGAAAGGAATTTTTTTTATTGTCGTACATAAAATATCACATTTAATCCTCAGCACAGGCTACAGGGTACTGGCGCTCTGTCTCAGAGACAAGAAAACGGAGACAACCTGTTTGTTCAAGGCCACTGAGGAAGTAGTGGGAAGGAGATTCTCTGCAGATTTGGTTTGGTTTCACAAGGAAGCCCTCCCCTCCTTCTTCCTGCTGCCTAGCCAGTTCTCCTCCTTGGCACCACTTACCCCCCTCTGTCCTTCCTGTGAACCCATGATCACCCACTCCTATACTTGACTCCTAACTTTGTACTGTGCTGTCTTGCTCTTTCGACTAGTCCTGCCACTTCAGATGGATGACTTGTAAGTCTGTATCTCTAGCCCAGCAGAATCCTAGGCCCCATGCCCTGCCGGCCTCCAGCAGCCCTACCAACGTGTCTGACCATCACCACCTTACTCCTGCCCCTGACCTCGAATCTGCCTCAGTTCCCTCCACAGTTCCCAGCATCATCTATCCTCTCTCATGGTAGCCTCCTCTGTCCCCTTCACCCCTCACACTCAGGGAATCAGTTTCCCTGGTTCAAAATACTTCAGTTCTGGCCTTGCCTTCTGTTCCTGAGATCACTACCCTGTTCTTGATGTGACTCTTCAAAGTTGCCCCATCCATTTTGCTCCCTTTAGAGTCAGGTGATATATATGCAGTAAGAATCTGACTCCGCTGCTATTCTTTAATTCTTTGGTTCTGGTTTGGGTTTGGGGCCCAACTGACAATGCTGCCCACTGCAGTTTTTTTTTTTTTTTTTTTTTTTTTTTTTTTTTATCCCAAGTAACACCTCTAAAAGCAGTTAAAGAAACACACAGCTGACCTGGGTTTGATCCCTGGTGTTCCCTGTTCCCTGAGTATCCAGGTATAGCACACACACACACACACACACACACACACATACACACACACACACACACACACACACACACACACACAATGAGAGTAAGAGAACAGAGGAGCAGAGAGGAGAGGGAAGAGGAGGAAAAGGCAGGGAGGAGAAAAGCGAGACATCTTGGGTATTTGCCTTGTATGAGGCCAACCTGGGTTTGATCCCTAGCATTCCATATGACCTCTCAAGCCTTGCCAGGAGTCATTCCTGAGTGCATAGCCAGGAGTATCCCCTGAACACCACCAGCTATGGCCCCCCAATAAAACCAAGACATCTTTTTTATATGTGGTAAACCATAGCTAATAAAATCTCCACTTTAAACCAAGTATACAACCTAGAGACATTAAGTGCATGCACAATGTCACATAACCATTACCCTCATCCTTTTCCAGAACTTTCTCTTTTTATTTTATTTTAGTTTAGTTTATTGAAACAATTGTGATCTTCAGAGTCCTTCATAGTTGAATTTCAGATATACAATGAGTCAGGACCCTTCCCACAACCAATCTCAACTTCCCTCCACCAATGGACCTAGAGTGCATCCTATCCTACCATCCATTGCCCCCTGGCTTGCCAGTGTAACAGGCCCCATTCAGTTTAGATTGTTAAAGTTTAGTTCTTTTCTGGAACTTTCTTATCCTAAATAGAAAAATGTCCATCTCACCCATACCCCCTACTCAGCCCTCTACCTGCTTACCTTTGTTCTATTTCCTGCCTCTATGAATTTACCTGATCTAGATGTCTGAGTCAGATCATTGGTTTTAGTAAGAGTTGTGTTGTTTTCTTGCCTAAGGCCCTGGATCATTTTTCATTGATGCCTCCACATCACAAACCAAGGCCACATTTAGCTTCACTGCATTTCCCTCAAGCCTTAGAAACTAGTATTTATAAACTTGGATTGCAGAGCATCATAGAGATTTCTTTCATCCTAATTATTTTTATATGGCCTATGTATCTTGGGATTGTGTTCATTTCAAAATGGTTACAGACAGATGGTATTAGTCTGATTTTTTGATAAGTATCGGGGCCAGAGAGGTGGCACAGTGGTAGGGCATTTGCCTTGCACGTGACTGATCTAGGATGGGCTGAAATTTGATCCCCTGGAGTCCCATATGGTCCCCCAAGCAAGGAGCAATTTGTGAGCACAGAGTTGTGGCCCAGAAACCAAAAGAAGAAAAAGAAAAGAAAAATATAAGTATCTTAAAATGTCTTTTTCAATTATCTTCTCAAACTTTTCCTATTCTATTAAGGTACAGTAGAAAAAAATAGTGGTTTTAAAATTTTAAATTAAAAACAAAAACAAAAACAAGAGAATGTAAACTATTAAGGTACTTTAAAAAAATAATCTATTTATACCATTTCAAACATGCTTCCATTTCCAAATGGACTGCACTTGCCTTGCTTTGCAGCCAACCTTTGTTCCATTCTTGGTTCCCCCAAGAACTCCCCAGGAGCTACAAGTAGGAACAACATGGACAACTCCTTCTTGTGTGGACTCATAGGACTACATATTGGTTATTGAAGCCTTATATGGTAACATTGTTCTGGATATCTGTTCCTCTGTGATTGAACCAGTCACCGACTAAACCATTGTACTAAGAATTCCTACTCTCCATTCCTGTTATCCACTGTAAATATTCTTGTGATGGGCTGGTAGTGATATAGTTCAGTGAAACCTTGCCCACCCCCAAAACATACATATATTTTCTGCTTCTAATTTTTCAGCCTGTACGCACTCTTCTGATAACCTAGATCCATCACCATTTATCTTGATCCTTAATTCTAACACTCTTTCTCTCACATACCTACTTTTGTTTTTATTTTTTGTTTGTTTTTTGTTTTGTTTTGTTTTGGATGGGGAGACATACCCGGCAGCGTTCAGGGGTTACTCCTGGCTCTGCACTCAGAAATCACTCCTGGCCAGCTCAGGGGACCTTTGGGATGCTGGGAATAGAACCCAGGTTCATTCGGGTTGGCTGCAAATGCCCTACCACTGTGCTATTTCTCCACCCATCACATACCTACTTTGTAACTTAGAGCAAAACTATTTGTCTGAAAAACTCAACTCTGGGGCCGGTGAAGTGGCACTAGAGGTAAGGTGTCTGCCTTGCAAGCGCTAGCGTAGCACTGACTGGTTCGATCCCCTGGCGTCCTATATGGTCCCCCCAAGCCAGGGGCGATTTCTGAGCACATAGCCAGGAGTAACCCCTGAGAGTCAAATGGGTGTGGCCCAAAAACAAAACAAAACAAAAAATCCCAAAAAATAAAATGAAAATGCCTTATTTTTCCTTCTGACTATCCCCCCTTTCATCCCTGGCACAAATAAAGAATTGCTCTTCTTGCTAGCATCTGTGGCTGCCAAGAGGAACTTCACCACAGGGCCTTTGAAGTCGTGAGCAGAGTCTTCACCAGTCTGCAGAGCAGCTCTGGCCCCTTTGAGAATCCTCAGAATCTGTTGCCCCCCACTTCCTTCCCCAACCCTGGCCCCCATCACCATCTTGGGGAAGTTCTTTTCCTGAAGTTATATTCAGATTCACATCTGTATGCCCAAGAGACACTCTGCTTTTCCTTTCACAGCCGTGGGGAAGGTGGTGAAGGAGAAGTGGAAACTGGGTATGATCTTGACAAATGTTTTGAGCACTTCAGATAAAAATGTTTGATAAGTGCAGTCTTGTTTTCATTGCCTTATTATACCGCTCACTCGACAATGTGTTTTCTTTGGTCCCCTGCCAATGAAAAAGATTAGCCTTTTCCTGAATTTAGGAATTGCTGCTTTAATTAGATCTTTTGGTAGATGGAGATAGATGATGCTGCTGAAATTTAGAAACATGGTGCTCCCCTCTCGGCTCAGGCCCTTTCCAGTTAGGACAGCCCAGGAGGCCCATATGAAAAGAATTCAGGATCAGGGGGAGAGAAGGTTGAGTCCTCGCCTCATCCTTTCCAACCTGCAGTGTTTTCCATCTAGTTCCTTTGCTCTACTCTCCAAAACTTTCTTTTTTTTTTTTTGGTTTTGTTTGAGGGTCATATCCAGCTATACTCAGGGCTTACTCTTGGCAGACTGCAGGAACCATATGGGGTACTGGGAGTTGAACCTAGGTCAGCAGTGTGCAAGGCAAGTGCCCCTCTGGCTTCTCTGCTCTCTGAGACTTCTGGTGAATTTGCTCCCCCCGTCCTCATTGGTTCTAGCTTTCTGGCATCCAATAAGGAATGATGGGTTTTTTTTTGTTTGTTTGTTTTTGTTTTCAAATGTGTTTTCTGTTACAGAAGATTCACTTTGGGGCTGGAGTGATAGCACAGTGGTAGGGCATTTGCCTTGCATGCGGCTGACGAGGGACAGACCCAGATTTGATTCCCGGCTTCCCATATGGTTCTGCAAGCCTGCCAGGAGCAATTTCTGAGTGCAGAGCTAGTGGTACTCCTGAAAAAAGAAAAAAGAAAGGAAAAGAAAAGAAAAGAAAAGAAAAGAAAAGAAAAGAAAAGAAAAGAAAAGAAAAGAAAAGGAAAGGAAAGAGGGAGGGAGGGAGGGAGGGAAGAAGGAAGGAAGGAAGGAAGGAAGAAGGAAGGAAGGAAGGAAGGAAGGAAGGAAGGAAGGAAGGAAGGAAGGAAGGAAGGAAGGAAGGAAGGAAGGAAGGAAGGAAGAAGGAAGGAAAGAAAGAAGGAAGAAAGAAAAATAGTCAGTGTAGATTTCCCTACCTGAAATCTTTTTATCTCTATTTTAATCCTAGAGTTTCCTTTACTTTGAAGCAGCATGAAGATTACATTCTCTCTTTCTCTCTCACTCTCACTCACTCTCGCTCTTGCTCTTACTTTTGCTCTTTCTTACTCCATATTATTCCCTGTTTCCAACAAAAGAAGCAACTGGCAGAACATTTTGGTATCAGAAGCTTGTTCAACTAAACGTATATGCTTTGATCTCCTTTGTATGTTTGCATTGATCTAGGGGTGTATCTTTGGCTCTGGGCATTTTGAATTCAAATTAAAGCCTTGAACCCATCATTAGCTCATCTTTCTTCAAACAAAAACGGAAATGAATGTCTTGGTAGCATGAAGGATTGAGGACATAAAGCAAATTTGTTAGAGATGTAGTTAAGTGGCATGCTGGCTTCCTCAGCAGCACTGCAGAGCAGTCTTGGCCAATGTCTTTGCTTTAACGGAGTTGGGTCCTGAGGGATGGGTTAGGTACAGACCCACTTGAAAGCATGGTGTGGACAAGTTCCCTCTTGAAGGCACTTATTAAGCTTCAGAACAAAGACGTTGCATTTTTTGTTTTGCTTTGTTTTCATTTTAGGGTCACACCCAGCAATGCTCAGGGGTTACTCCTGGCACTGCACTTAGGAATTACTCCTGGCCAGGCTTGACGACCTTACGGGATGTTGGCGATCAAACCCAGGTTGACCACGTGCATGGCCAATGGCTATCGCTCCAGCCCTGAAATAATTTGTATTTTGTTCTGAGGAAATTTTAACACTGAGTTAATGGGGAGAATTAAACCTCAGGCCAGTTCACATTAGATACTATTTTTCATTAGGTTTGCCAGCCTCTTAATTCCCACTCACTTATGGTAAGTTTCAAGTACTGCTAGTTCTAAGATGTGGTCAGTTTCCATGACTGCTGAGTAAAATATGAATTTCTCATGTTACTTGAAGACAGTTTGTGGGAGGTCTCTCGATTTGGGTCTCTGCATCTTCTGAGAAAGCACATCATGGTTTCATATGTCTCATCTGCAAAAGATGGTGGACCTCAGCTTCAAAAATAAAAAGCTGGCGGAGATCCCTGTCCTGACTCCCCAAAGCTATTGCTTGTGAAACAGCCCCCTTAGGGCCGGGTCCTCAGTTCCCACACTCTCCGCATCACTCATATCTCTTTGAACACCTTCTTCTGCCTTTTGTTCTTTTTTTTTTCTTTTTCCTTATTGTTTTATTGTCAAGTGGAGAAATGGGGCTAGCAGGAACAAAACGACCCTGAGTTCTGTGATTTCAGGTCGTACTAGGTACCACAAGACCTAAGACTGTGGGCTGGAGAGATAGAACAGCAGTAGGGCTTTTCCCTTGCATATGGCAGACCTGGGATGGATCTGGGTTCAATTCCTAGCATCCCATATGGTTCCCCAAGCCTGCCAGAAGTGATTTCTGAGAGCAGAGCTAGGAGTAACTCCTGAGCACTGCCGGGTGTGCCCCCCCCCCAAAAAAAAATACCTAAGACTGAGAATTCTTTAGGCAAGTGGAAGATATTTACAGGAAGAAATGTTGGTCCCTGGACCTCAGTTAAGCCACCTCTTCTCCTAATGTCACAGTTCCTCTGCTTGGAAGTGGGGGGGGGGGGAGGTGCAGGCAGCAGTGCCAATCACTGTCTTCCTCTGGAGTTTGGGAGACATTTAATGAGATAATGAACTCAAGTGTACTCTTACAAGGGACTATATTGTTGACATTTAGAATATTGAACTATTTGGGGTCCCTAAGGGACCTGACAACCTAGCACCTCTCCAGCTCTCAAATAGAACTATTATGAAAAGCTCACTCCCAGCCAAAACCAGCCACGTATTCTGAGACAAGATCAGCTCCCGGGTGAAAAGGGATTTTTCATCGCGTCTTTGGAAGAATCATCACTAGATCGGCACAAAGATGTCCTTTTTTCTCATTTTCTCTTTTTCTCAATTAGGACAGGGGTGTGATTGTGTACAGCAGTTCACTTTGGGAGAAGCGAGGTTCCGTCTTGGAGCACATTAAATCAGAGGCTGTACTTAAGAAATCTTAACTCGTAATGCCCCCAAGGGGACAAATATTGGTCTTTGGTAAAAAGAAAAAAAAAGACATTATAATTTATAGTCTTCTAATACAAAATACTAAAGTATATTTTATTTGTGAATTAAAATCTTATGGGTGGCAACTTTGAAAAAAGAATACCTTGGGGCCAAAGCAATAGCACAGTGGGTAGAGAGTATGCCTTGCATGCAGCCAACCTGAGTTCGAAGGAAGGAAGGAAGGAAGGAAGGAAGGAAGGAAGGAAGGAAGGAAGGAAGGAAGGAAGGAAGGAAGGAAGGAAGGAAGGGAGGGAGGGAGGGAGGGAGGGAGGGAGGGAGGGAGGGAGGGAGGGAGAGAGGGAGAGAGGGAGAGAGGGAGGGAGGGAGGGAGGGAGGGAGGGAAGGAGAGTAGGGAAGGAGAGTAGGGAGGGAAGGAGAGTAGGGAGAGTAGGGAGGGAAGGAGGGAGGGAGGATCGACAGAAGGAAAAATGAATGCCTTAAAAGATTCGCGAGGGACAAGAGCAATAATGCAGTGGGTAGAACATTTGCCTTGCATGTGGCCAGCTGGTTTGATCCCAGCACCCATATAGTTCTTCAGATACCACTAGGAATATCCCTGAATGCAAAGTCAGGAGTAATCCCTAATCATCACCTTGTATCCCCCCCCCCCCAAAAAAAAATAAAGATAGAGAAAAGAAGGGAAAAAAGTAGAGAAATACTACTCTGGGCTTGAACAGGCAAATAGTTGTCAAATAGTCCTCCAGTTCTAATTGTCCCTAAACATAGGTGAGCTGCAGTGATGGGTCAGGAGGCCATTGATTCCTTCTACCCAACAAGAACTGAGATCTTAGCAGTCTTGAAAGAGAAGAAATTAATACCCTCAAGGCTAATGATCTCAACCCAACAACAACTCAAACATAAAATCCACCATTTGAAGCAATACTTTGTACTTCAATAAATGTGGTTAAATCTTAAAGGTAAAAGTTCTTTTTTCTCCTGCCTCTTTTTTAACCTTACAAAAAGGCACTTCAAGGCTAGGAGCCATCTTCAAAGTACTTCACAGAAAAAATGGAGGTTGGGAGCAAAGGGAGGGTGTGGCCCCTGCAGGCAGCTGAGAAATGCAGTAGGAATCAACAGTGACGCATTTCAGAAATTTTCAGTTTGATGTTGCTTCTGATCTCAATACACATTTATCTATGCAGTCATTTATGTTCCTCCCTTACTCCTCAGATGCCCCCCCCCTTTTTTTTTGGCCCACGGCAGGAGATGGGGCGGGGGCAGGTGGAGTCCACACTCCCCATGCTGGTCCACCCATTGCTGGTCCACACCCAGCAATGCTCAGAGTTGATCCCTGACTCTGCACTCAGGAATCACTCCTGGTGGTGTTCAAGAGACTCAGATGGAACGCTAAGATGGAATCTAGGTCAGCCAGCCACCTGGAAGGCAAGTGCCCTACCTGCTGTACTATCACTCTAGCCACTTGCCACATATGCTCTACCTAGTTTTTCCTTACATTTTGAACTGAAGGGAATCACCTGAAATTAATCTGTTCCATGCTCTGGTAGCTGGATTGGTCCTGTACCCTTTTGGGCCCAGCAAGCCTGAAGCAAGAAAATGTCCCCATCTTTTTCTCAGTCCCATACTCTCCCTGTGCTGTTCTTGGATGTATCTGACTGGAACACGGCAGGAAGAGAAACACCAATTGTCCCTTCTATGTCCCCTTTCTCTGCTCTCCATGTATTTGCTGGGCAGCAGCATCACTGGGGTCATTTCCAGCTCCCTGAGCCTCTCCCTCCCAGCTTCTTAATTTGTCTAGATCAGAGACTAAAATGAAAGGAGTTGGAAAGAAGTCTTCCACTCTCCCATGCCTGTGGGTCCTACTCTTCTCCCCAAATCCAGGTCCAAAGTGCTGTCGCCTTTCAGGGGCCTCAGCTCCCCACCCTCCAGCTTCTCTTTGTCACCCACCAGGCAGGCCAGGCGCGGGCGGGTGTAACCGGACAGATGTGGCACGGTGGCGGGCAGCTGGGCTCCGCCCTCCCCAGTCACATTGCAGACATTCTTTTCACATCATTCGGTCCCTCTGCAGCATTCCCTCCATCTGGCAGCATTCCCGCGCTGCAAACTTCTGTTTCGGACCACAGGAGTTTGCCAAGGAGATGCTGGCAGAGAGGGTCCCGTCCCCTCCTTTCTCTCTGAAGAGCCCGGTGTCACTCATTAGCATATGAGAAGAATGGTTGTAAATAAACGGCAAATGAGGTTAACGAGCTGCAGCTCATTCATATTCATGAAGTCCACCTCAAAGCCTCCAGAGAGGTGCCCTGGGTTCTCTCAGAACCCTGGGCATGATTCAAAAGTGCCTCAAACACACACCGGGTGGGCATGGGGACCCTGCGGCCTGTTGGAATGTGTCATTTTTGCCACCCCAGGAATGCGGCCATGAAGGGCCCTGAATGCCTGATCTTTGCAAGTGCAGATGGCATATGTCTCCTCAACAGGTGGCAGAACAGGGGGCACGGACAGCCAGCCTGGAGTAGCAGCCTTCAGCTCCTTCTGCAGCTCTGCTGGCCCTCTCTTCTATTCACGCCAGTGACCCCAGCCACTTGTTTCCAAGACACTGTAGGAAGGTCAGAGGCCCATCTAATACAGAGACAAGAACACCCCCTGACCCCCCGCAGCTCACAAGCCAGCCCCATTAGGGTCTCCTGCTGGGCCTGTATTTGGGAGATGAAAGAGGATCTCATTGGGTACTTACTGTCCCTTGGCCGAGAATATTTTTTTCTAACTTAGAGAATCCTGCCAGGGTGACTCCCATTTCCAGGTGAGGAAATTGGAGCTCCCTGATTTTATGGGATGTGTCTAACCTCGCACAGGGATTTAGCAAGTGGCAGGTCCATAGCTTGGATCTTAACCCTGTTCCTGAGCCTCTTGGAGTCCCTTCCAGAAGCCCGAGAGCCAGCGCCCGGCTGCTCCCGCTGCTGTGAGCCTGGCGCCCTTTCTGCTTCGTTTCAAGAGATCAAAGGAATTTACAGAAAGAACCATCGGAAGGCCTTAGAATAATGATTTCTTTTTCCAATCAAAGCACCTCTTTGAAATATTTTTTATTTGTTTTGGGGGGTACCACACTCAGCAGTGCTCAGGGGCTTGGTGCTAGGAAGTGGGGGCACTCCTGGTGGTATTTGGGGGGCCATAGGCAGTACTGGTGATCAATCCCAGGCCTCTCCTATGCAAATCTTACTCCAGCCCATTTGAGCTGGCTGTTGGGCTCCTAACCTTTTTAGAAAGGAAGTGAATTTGGCATGAAGATGTGAATATTTATAGGAATAGGGATTCATATGGGTTCTTATTCAAAGTGAATATGTACATTGAGGTATGTCACGCACCTGTGTAGTGAGGTAGCAGTGAAACTAATTTCTCCTCTTCCTCAAGCTATTTTCTTTTATATTTAAGTTCAGACCTATGTGCTGTCAGGGACAAGGGATGGAGAAATAAAGAATCTGCCCAAGTTCCCGTGGCTGATGTGAGCTCATGATCCTCACTTTCACTGTTTTCAGAACAGAACTCAGGTTTTAACACTTCCAAGTTCACACCACCAGCTTTTTTTTTTTTTTTTATTGTGGCCAAAGTGAATTACAAATCTTACACAGTGATATTTAGGGTACACAGTGACAATAAATGAGGGCCTTTCCACCACCAGTGTTGTCCTCCCTTCATCCCTGTTCCCAAGCATATATCCCTTATCTCCCTCCTTTATCCCCCAGAATGCTAGTATAATTAAAAGCATATATGTTAACACTAACGTAAACCTTTTTTTTTTTTTTTTTTTTTTGCAGTTCCAGATTTTTTTTTTTTTTTTGTGGTTTTTGGGTCACACCTGGCAGTGCTCAGGGGTTATTCTGGCTCCATGCTCAGAAATTGCTCCTGGCAGGCACAGGGACCATATGGGACGCCGGGATTTGAACTGATGACCTTCTGCATGAAAGGCAAACGCCTTACCTCCATGCTATCTCTCCGGCCCCTACTAGTGGTTTCTTAAAGGTTTACAGGAGCACTGTAAAAACAATGTTAGAGTGGCAATTATCGTTTGCATGGGCCCACCAAAGTATGGGGGTCATGGAAAGGAAAAACTTTGGCTTAAGTACAAGGAGACCCTACCCCTGAAGTTTCCTGACATAAGACCATTTCTAGGCTCCAGGCAAACTAGTTTGTCCAATCCCAGTCATTGTCTGTAGTGCCCATACAGTTATATTTTTCACAGTCTCGGTTGTTGGTATCATGTTTCTGTATTGAAGATCCTGGAATCTGTATATCCTACATTGAAGTCAGGATGGTGCGGAGCGGTGTCTAATTTCAACTCACAATTAAAGGGCAATGCAGAAAGCCCTGTCCAGTACGCAGATCGTTGTTGTTGTTGTTGTTTAAATCTTCTCAGTGTTAAGGGAAGACTCTTTTGAGTAAATCGATGTCATAGCAAAAGTAGGGTCTTCCCTGGTAGATAATTGCTTCCAGGTGATGTCATAGACAACTTTGGATGTTTATAGACGGTTTCCCTGGTTCAGGGGTGACTAGAAAATGCCCAAACCTCTGAGGCCTGTGCCAGGTCATCATGTCAGTGTTCACAGTGTAAGGTTCCATTGCACTACAAGATTTATGTGTTCCTATCTCTATTAGATAAGAACTTATTTGTATGTATAGTATTTTTCCATTTTAATGTGCCCATGCAAACAAGGAATAATGCCACCTGGCGTTATCAGTGCATAAGTGGGCTGCAAGAACAAGTCCAACAATCTCTGTGACCTGGTTCAAACATAAGTATTAAACTGAGGGACTCTTTCACCAGAATTCCTTATTGAACAGTTCACAAAGAGAAAAAAGATAAAAAGTGGGGAAAATAAACAATCTAACTTAAGACAGTGGACACAATTGTCACCATTTAAGAAAATTTGTGTGTCCCCATCTCTATAAGATAAGATGTGTTTATATATAATTTCCTATTTTAATGTGCCTATGCAAAGGAAGAACAGTATCACATGGCGAGATTCGTGCCTATGGGGATGCTAGAACAAGTCCAACAATCCAATTGACTTGGTTCTTATATAAACGTTAAATGGAGGGACACTTCTACAAACTTTCTTATTTAACAAATAACAAAGGGAAGGAAAGATAGAGAGGGACTCTTTCACCAAAATACCTTATTGAACAGTTCACAAAGAGGAGAAAAGATAAAAAGTGGGGAAAATAAACAATCTAACTTAAGACAGTGGACTCAATTGTCACCAATTATGGGAACTAATCAGAAACCTAGTATGGTAGCAACCACAGTCACACAATGAAAGAAGGAAGAGGCCAAGAGGCTGCTGAGAGTAAACAAGTAGATAAAGAGTACTGGCCTCTTCCCAGCCTGAGAGTCCATTCTCTCATTTTTATTTTGAAAATATATGGTACCCCCACCCGAACTGGTCTCTTCCCAACCTGAGAGTCCATCCTCTCATTTTTATTTTAAATATGTATGGTACCCCACCGCGGTTTTTGAAATAGAGACCAATGAGAAAAAAAAATTCCAGTGAATATCACGACGTAATGTCCCGACATACACCAGTGCTGCATCAGCCCGCCATCCACCCCGTGTGTGTCCCCCTTAGTATCGGGAGAGAAAGAGGGAAAGCCTTAGGACCACGATAGAGTCCATCTGGGCCGGCAACCAGGGAAGGCCTGGAGTAGGGGGGGAAATAGTGGAACGGCTGGAGGCCTGCCAAGCCTCCCAGCACCCCCTAACCTAAGCTAGGGAGAATGCCTCTGGCATGGGGTGTCCCCTAACCCCATACCTGGGAAGAGCTGGCCTCCAGGATCAAGGCACCAGAAGCCAGCTATCTGCCCAGCTCCTCCCTCTGCTCCTCCCCCCTAGAGTAGGGGGGGGGAAGCCTGGGGACCCCTAATAGAGTTCACCTGGAACCCACAGCAGGCCACCCGAGGTGGCACTCAGGCAAGGCCTAGAGTTCAGGGGAAAATAGGGGAATGGCTGGAGGCCTACCAAGCCTCCCAGCACCCCCCAAGCTAGAGAGAAAGCCTAACACCACCAGCTTCTTTAAGGAGATTTCCCTATGGCCTGAGTTGGATCCAAAGAACAGACTGAGGCTTCACCAAATGGTCCTGGTCACAAAAGTTACCTCTTAATTGGTTTTCACTCCTGGGAACAGAAACTGAGAGAACCAGCTCCTTCACTTTCCTCTCCTTTCCTAGTCCTAGAAAGCTCAGTCATTTTCACAAAGACAAAAAGACTAGAAAGTTCCATGGGATGCACCCAGAGCCCACACATGCAGGAACCCTTCTTGCCTTCAAGGTAACAAGACTGGGAAGCAGTTGAAACTGAGCCTCCTTTTCTCAGCTCTGTAACTGTCAGCTTAGCTCAGAAAGCTGCAGACTACAACTTAAGTCTCAGACAAAACCTCAGTCAAACTTGTAGAGCCCCAAGTCAAGTGGTACCACTGCAGAGGGCTAGACAAGGCTTTGGCGCTGTTTCCTGTTCTTTGCACCTCAACTTTGGCCTGGGCAGTTAAGTGGAAACCCTCAGCCCCCCCCCCCAACCTCCCACCCCAAATCTGAAATTTTTCCAAGGACAGATTGCTCAAAGCTATGGGAGATAACTACGCCCAGGAATCCATGTGCACCATGATGTTTGTAGGAGACAAGGAGTGAGTTCATCGTCATTTTGTAAACTCAGGCACCCCAGAAAACTTTGATTAACCAATTTCTGATTCTTTGGGCATGTTCCTCCACTCCCAGACCCTGGGTGGCACTATAGTAAAGGGGGTCCCTAATCCTTCTCCTGGGGTTGGCTCACTGAAGAGGAAAGAGGGGGCTGAGTGAGTTCTTTCATTTCCTGGGCAGCACCAGCTCCCTAACAAAGGTCTACGGGCTCTTTGTTAGCTCCAATCCTTTGTGGGTTTTTGTTTGTTTGTTTGTTTTTAATTTTTGGGTCACACCAGGCAGCGCTCAGGGATTACTCCTGGCTCTATGCTCAGAAATCGCTCCTGGCAGGCTCGGGGGACCAAATGGGATGCTGGGATTCGAACCAATAACCTTCTGCATGAAAGGCAAACGCCTTACCTCCATGCTCTCTCTCCAGCCCCCAGTTCCGATCCTTTGTTCTATATTCATGAGTGCCCCTTACCTCCAGCACCTTGTTCAGTTGGAGCTTAATTATTTTGGTTTCTGCTCTTTGAGGTACTTGACCAGAAGGCAAGCCTGCCATTCTCTCTGCAGAGTCTGCTGCAGTTGGGGTGGGTGGTTGAGGATTGTTGGACTCCACTTGACACCAGGGCCCCATTGTGGTAGCCTTTTTGCTTCGTGGTAATTTAAAGAAATGCTGGGAATGGGAATGGCTCATGGGGAGACAATGTGGCTCTAGAGTAGGAGGCCCACACCTTCTTCATTACCACCCCACCAAAAAATTGTCTTGGCAGAAGGAACCTGAGCACTATTTTTTGATGCCATTGATGTTGGGCCAGGGAACTGTTTAAAGGATCCCTGCTGAGATGCATTGATGTTTCTTCTGACCTTGGAGTTGCTATCATAAAAATGATATGAGGGGGCCTTATAGCACAAAGGGTAGGGTGCTTGCCTTGTATGTAACCAACCCAGGTTTGATCCCCAGCATTCCATATGATCCCCTGAGCATGCCAGGTGTGACCCAAAACAAAAACAAACAAACAAAAAAGAATGATATCAGAAGTGCTGGAGAGGATAGTACACAGTGGGGCTTTGCTAGCCGGAGTTCTATCCCCAGCTCCCCAAGCACCGCCAGAAATGAAATGATTCCTGAGTGCAGAGCAAAGAGTAACCCCTCAGCACTGCCATAAAATCTGAGAAGGTCAAAAAAGGAGAGGAGGGCACATGCCTTGCAAGTGGTCGACTCAGGTTTGATCTCTGATATTTCATACTGTCCACCAAGCACTGCCAGGGGTAATTCCTAAGTACAGAGCCAGGAGTAACCACTGAGCACTGCTAAATATGTCTTGAAACAAACTAAAAAGAAGGGAAGCTGCTTTTCCACCCACCCCATCCCCATGTCTGTGGCAATCATCATCCTTTCCTGTGGCCTGGAAATACAAGACCCCCTACTGAATTCAGGCCTTCATGGATTCTCCGCTCTCACATACACTCTGCACCGCACACAGCTTCTGGGCAGGCCTAGAGCAGAAACCTGCTACAGCTGTGGAAAGAGGCTGGTGCCCATAAGCACCAGAAAAAGAGCAAACCCTCAGCCTGTTCTGGGCACTCACAGACATCCGACAGGCCCAGCACACAGCCTCAGCCATTAGCCCAAATCTGGCACAACCTTCAGCTACCACAGCCAGAGGCCAGATCATGAAACTGGGGTCATGTAGCGGGGTTAAAACTCTTGAAACCATCTGACCTCAGGCTGTCCAAGGCCGTGTTCCCCAACCCTCACTGCAGGGAGGTGCACCATTGGAAATCCTCCTCCCCCCTCCAGAAGAATCTTGCCCCCAACCCCACTTAGCTACGTGCCTGAGGATTGGGACTCCATCCCCATGCAGAGCCCGAGGTACACACAGCCTGGCGCTCGGCCCGCTTCCTTCTGTGAAGTCCATCTGTTTATCCAGTTCCAAACCCCAGAAGGCAGTCCCCGGAAAGTAAATAGAGAGAAGGGACACGGGTTTTCCCTCTCTTTCTAGATAAACAAGTTCCAATGAAGAAAACAGATTTTGCAAACACATTCCATCCAGTAAATTGTACCTGACAGCTGTGTGGGCCGGCTGGGATAAGGACAAGGAGGGGTCCCAGGACTTGGTTAGGAGAATCAGAAAAAGCAGCCATCAATGACCGCCCCGAGGTCATTCCATATGTGCGATGAAAATTTCCTTCTTCCTTTCTTCCTTCCTTCCTTCCTTCCTTTTTTCCTTCCTTCCTTCCTTCTTCCTTCCTTCCTTCTCTTCC